>NC_035436.2:43768019-44076144 GCF_002127325.2 Helianthus annuus | reverse complement strand
ACAAGCACTAACTAAAAGTGACGAGCTAAACATGTCAAAACATGTTTAACCTACTGATTTGGTATCAAAACAAAGTTTTTTTGATACCTAATAGTAGTTCCGTTGCAAAATGCATGCTAAAACGCATTTTGACTGAAACTTTGACTCGTCACTACACCTAGTTAACGTGGTAATCAATAGGTGTAGTCGCTAAGGATTATAACCATCGTGATTACAATCACGTTGCAAAGTTCAACCGAACTTCGCGTTGACCATAGACTGGTCAAACTGAAAGTCAAACAATATTTGACTTTCAAACTAGGAAAGCAATAAAAAGAATGAAAGAATGCTCACTAAAGTCCTTGCTATCTTTTCTACAAGAAAATAAGCTTCCAAATAAGATTGAGAGAGCTCCCAAATCAGATGTAGGGTAGAATGAGAGGAATGAGCAAGTGACAAGTGAGAAATGGATGGCTATTTATAGTTTTCGCAAGACCGTTAGGATCATTTCTTGGAGAAGAGGGAATGATCTAGGCCATACAAGTGTTAAGGACTGATTGGGGGACCATTGATCAAAACTAGCCCCTAGCATTGAAAACCATTGATCAAAACCATCAAAAATGAGCTAAAAGACTAGATTCAATGTTCCTGTCTGATAGGCTCCCGCGTCCCACGTAAGAATTAAGCTTGGGCTTACGCCCTAGGCCTAAGACTTTGACAGATTTACACTTTTAGCCCCTGCATGCCCAAAACTTCGTTTTCGATGCATTTTTGACACGTTTAAGCCCCGTTAACCTCATTTCAAAGCTCTAAAATGAAGTTAAAGTATAGGAACTTAAAACATGCTCAAAAATATCTCGGATGTCGGTTCGTTTGGTCGTACGGTTGCGTTGTTCGGTTAATTACGACGGAAGTCGTAACGAACGCAAAAACGATCTAAATTGAGCGACGAATGGAATTTTTTCATGCCAATCACTAAAATATAATATTTTAATGATTACGTAAATTTTTGGATGTCCGGATATATTCAGAACGTAAGATATGCGCGAAAATGCAAACTTGTGCACTTTTTGATGCTTTTAGTCCTTATTGATCAATAAAGTTTATTTTAGCATACCGAACCCCTCAAATCCTATTTCTAAGCTATATAAAGGATATTTAGGGTATGTTTAACTTATGATCAAGTTCCGGAAGGTTCGTTAGTATACAAATTGGTATAGTTTCGCAGTTTGACATAATTAGTCCCTACGATCGAACAAACTTGATTTCAACACACCAAACCATCCAAAACTTATTTCTCAGTTATGTGGAGGTTATTTAAGGTATGTTAAGACTATTTCACTATTCCAGAGTGTTTGTTGCATTACACAGCTTATATTTACGCATCCGTGCGCGTATAACCTTCCAGAAAGCGATTTAAAGCTTGAAATCGAACAAGAATTTATACGTGCAAATGATACACATATTTATACAAATTTCAAGTATGAAATACAATATTTCATTGGTTTGGCATTTGTTTGATGGTTGAAGTGGCACAGGTGTCACAGTCTCCCCTTCTTTAGGAAATTTCGTCTCGAAATTTAAATTTTAGGGGAAACTTGTGAAGACAACTGTGATGGTTTCGCTTTCAAACGAATCCCTCGAACCCTAAGTAAAACTCTGAGCCATGTTAGGATTCTTAGCGAAATTGTCAACCCTCAAAGCGACGTCCTTGTAGTAAACAAACATGGAATTTTGAACTACGGACGAAAGAACGTTTCTCATGAAGACTTATCATAGGAAACTTGTGTGTGCTTGAGATCATGCAAGAATAAATGACATTGGTCGAGGTCCAGGGCTTCTCCCATTTCATTACTCTTGTCACTATAGGTCTTAACACATGACAAAACTTCCTGTGGTTTCTGTGCACTGAATTCCATAATTATGTAGGCCTCCATAATTACATAATTCCTTGCATAGTCCGCACAGTTCATTTCATAATGCGTAGGGGAAAATTCAATTGAATAAACATGAAGCGACTTGACTAGACCACCAAAGGATCTTTTTAACTAGATCAACGAACGATCTTTTTAACTAGATCAACACATGATCTTCTTAACTAGACCGTCGTACGATCTCCTTAAATAGACCACGTAAGGGATCTTTTCAATTATATCATCACATGATATTTCTAACCAGATTTTCAAATCAATCTGATTAACTCGACCACTCAAGGGGTCCAATTATAGTATAGTACTTTAAAACCCAAGGGACATTACTACAACATAGAAGTCCATTAAGGATTTAAGATAGTACTTTTGGATATCCTACTATGAATCCCTCATATAAGATATAAGATATGGAAGATTCTATGTGGATTTAGATGGATCACACAAAACATAAAAGGGAACACATAAGCACATAATCACATAATTGATTAACTTGACCTTAATTTGTTTTCGGACACGGATAATTAAAGCACACCAGGAATCCAATCCGTGGATTTCATTTGGCACTTTAATCATTTCTAAGAATCTATCTATGGAGATAGAAGGATCTTCAACAGGAGTTTGGCTTTGTTTCTTAAAAGAAACGAGCATTTAAGGTTCTTGGGGAGATCACAAGTGATCATAATAACGACAGAACCACACGAGTAGTTTTTCTTTGTGTTGACATCCTAAGGTTGCATCAAACATTCATACAATTGTATCAGTTTTAAAAATAAAAACGACGAATTTTTATTTATATAACAACTGACTTGTCTTTAAATGTCAAAAGATAGCAACCAGAGGAAATAACAAAACACTAATTGTTCACTGCTGCCTCATTGTTTACGTTTGCCTCATTGATGTTAATCGCCCGTCCACATGCTGGAGGTATGTTAACAAGTCTTGGGCAATTGTTTCTGTAGTGAGTAAGGTCACCACAGTTATAACATGACCCCGATGGGAACCGTGCTTGAACAACAGCAGGGTTTGCAGCAGCTTGGTTTGCATAACGACAAACATTGATGAAATGTCCCAACCGCCCACAGTGGGTACACTTGTGACACTGCTCTTGCTCTAGATGATAATGGTTGCATTTATTGCACAAAGGTGCGGTACCAACATAATTTTGCCTTTTGCGAGGTTGTGCTGGCTGGTTTGGTGTAACCTGTTTCTCTTGAGCAGTGATGGAGCAGTTTTGAGAAGCCTTACGCTTCTTCTTCTTGGATCCTTCAACCTGCTTTTCCTTTAGCTCAACTGGAGCAGTCTTGTCGGATGGTCTTGGGTCGCCTTTTCAAAAAAGCTTTTTCTTCCTGATGTGGGATTCAGTTAGGGTGGTAGACAATTCAATGGCTTGTTTGACAGTAGTTGGGTTGCTGCCAGTAACAATATCCTGAACTAGGTCAGGAAGACCATCAATATATTTCTCAATCCCCTTATCCACAGGTGTAACCATAGCAGGACATAGCAAGCTCAATTCCTCATAACGGTCAGTATAGGCGCGATGCTCACCGCTGTCTTGCTTCATGTCGTGAAATTCCCTTTCTAAAGCTCTCAATTCATGACGAGGACAAAACTCCCTCATCATAAGAGCCCTAAGCTCAGCCCAAGTTTGTACTAATGCGACTTCAACACCACGGTCCCTCATAATTCCGTTCCACCATGTGAGAGCCCTCTTCTGAAACACACTGGATGCAAACTCGACTTTTCGATTTTCAGAACGCTGAATGTGACGAATGTACACTCAATGCTCTCAAACCACTGTAGGAGCCCAGTTGCTCCTTCAGAACCACTAAACTTGAGTGGGTTAGCTAAATTGAAGCTTTTGAAATTGCATGGAGCATTCTGGTTATTGTTGGCTTGGTTTACTTGAGCAATAATATCTGGGAGTACAGCAGCCATATGCTGTGCCATGATATGTGCCATTTCAGCATTTAAGAGCGGGTTTTCGCGTCGAGGAGGCATTCTAAAAGGGGAAACAGGAAGGAAAACAAGGGAGAGGATTAGACGAAAAGAATGAAATTAGACAAAATTGATGAAAGCAAGGATGGTGGTCATTCGTTTGTTACTACAAAGCAACAAATGACACATGGTGATTAATCAAAGTAAATGGGTCAAAAATAATGTATCGCGAAGACATGCTCGCCTATAAGTGGACACTCACCCCAAGAGTTCCTAGGTAAGAGTGACTGGTCCGATACTACAGATTTGTACGAACACTCTAGCCTTAGACAGAAAACTTAGGGTACAGGCACCCACCCTTCCAGTTTGCACGTGTTCACATTACTTTGACCAAACTTTGACGGGATTTTGAAAACTTAGAGGGTTCAAAACCTTATAATCAATCATCCTAGAACAGATGATTGGTTTTCAAGGTGGATTCAAAATTTGTGTTCTTATTGTGGTTGTCACCTAAGGATAAGTGACGGTATTGTTTTAAAACTAAACACAAGATAACTTGTGTTAGGGTCCTAGGAAGGTTATAGTCTAGGTCAAAGCATTACTAATAACCTAATTCCCTATAACCATTGGCTCTGATACCAACTTTTCTGTCACACCCCGACCACGTAAAACAACAAAACGTAGCGGAAACGTCGGGGAGTGTTGTAACAGAATCATTGTTTCACAACCATGGAATAAATAATTTTGTTTTACTGAATTAATGAACTTATTGTTTTAATATAATCAAATAAGTACAACTATTATCTTTCAAGTTTTAAAGTCGCTAAAGCTCGAGTCCATCCTATGCATAGCATGTATCAACAATCATCACATAACTGCATCTGAAGCATGTGTAAAAATAGGTACGTCAACATAAAAATGCATGTGAGATACATAGGTTTTATTTGATTTAGGATTCATGACTTATAAGTTTGAAGAAAAATGTTTAAGGAAAGTAGTCATGATCCTTGAAAAAGGTTTTCTTTTATAAATCATACTAAAATTTATAAGAAATCAAATGGTATAAAACAATAATACATAGGTAAATAAATAACTAAGTAAAATGAGTTTGTATAAAATATATTGTTTGAAAAACAATATTTTGATAAAAAGGTTTATAGTATATATAAAAATACACTTTGGTTTTAAGAAAGTCAAATAAGTAATATATTAAAATATATTTCAGTTCCAAAATAGTCAAACAGATAGTATATTAAAATATACTTTAGTTGTCAAAATAACAGTTTTTGGTAGTATATCAAAAGTATACTTTGGTTTTTATTAATAACATATTAAACTATGCTTTGATTTCATAAATAACATATTAAACTGTGTTTTGGTTTCATAACTAACATATCAAAATATGCTTTGGTTTTATAAATAACATATTAAAATATGTTTTGGAAAAAATATATGTTGGTTTTGTACAATATCACATATGAGAGCATATCAAACTATACTTTTGGGAGTATAATGTAATATACAAAAATAATGTGATTTAAGAATTCCTTCAGACCTAGTGCATCAAAATACACCTTTGAGACTATAGAAATACCACAAAGGCAATTCCTATTTGGATGGAGAAACAAATTGGTTTCAGACATACTACCAACCGGTCTGGTGAACAAAAATAAGTACTATTCCAACAATTAGTTTTATAATCTTTGAAAAATCAGTGTTTATGTCATAAATAATCATTCAGTTTGTCAAAAGATAAATACTAACATGTATAATCGATTATACTTTGAAATCATGAAATAACAGATAGGTACACATGTTTCACCTCAAAACAGTTGAAAGCAGTAAAAGAGGGGAACTATGTACTCACTTGAGGGTGCTTAGAAGTCTTGAACAACAACCAAGCAAAGCTAGAGGGATCAGGGAATCAAACGGCACCCTATATAGGTAACTATGTAAATAACCGGACCTAAATTGGGAGATCGGATAGAATGAAGTCTTGTAAACCAAATGAGTGTTGGAACTCATGTGATATGGTTTAACAAAGCTTACATCCTAAATTGAAACCTAACCTAAGTGCTTTTGACCTGTTATGACCCGTTTAGGTAGCTTACGCTACTTTAACGCGTCGTTCGCGTAAAACGCGTTCGAGACGTCTAACTAGTCCTATCACAAGTATTATATGCCTAGACATATTTAATTATGTTGCATAATCAGTTAGGTGACAAATGTTTAGGTTACATATGCTTAAAATCCAATTATGCAAGAAAAGGGCATTTTGGTCATTTTCCTAAGGCATATAAACTACCTATCATACAACTACTTAAACTAGGTGACCATAAGGTATAACCTCGGAAGGTTATTCCCTATGAAACTATGGTCACTAATCATGCTTAGTCGGATCCTAATGATCGATCAAACGGGTCGAGTTCAAAAGTCTAAGCGGTGGTTTAGACTGCTTAACTTACGACTCTAAACAAGCACTAACTAAAAGTGATGAGCTAAACATGTCAAAACATGTTTAACCTACTGATTTGGTATCAAAACAAAGTGTTTTGATACCTAATAGTAGTTCCGTTGCAAAATGCGTGCTAAAACACATTTTGACCGAAACTTTGACTCGTCACTACACCTAGTTAACATGGTAATCAATAGGTATAATCGCTAAGGATTATAACCATCGTGATTACAATCACGTTGCAAAGTTCAACCGAACTTTGCGTTGACCATAGACTGGTCAAACTGAAAGTCAAACAATATTTGACTTTCAAACTAGGAAAGCAATAAAAAGAATGAAAGAATGCTCACTAAAGTCCTTGCTATCTTTTCTACAAGAAAATAAGCTTCCAAATAAGATTAAGAGAGCTCCCAAATCAGATGTAGAGAAGAATGAGAGGAATGAGCAAGTGACAAGTGAGAAATGGATGGCTATTTATAGTTTTCGCAAGACCGTTAGGATCATTTCTTGGAGAAGAGGGAATGATCTAGGCCATACAAGTGTTAAGGACTGATTGGGGGACTTGTTCTCCACACAAACCAGCCCCTAGCATTGAAAACCATTGATCAAAATCATCAAAAACGAGCTAAAAGACCAGATTCAATGTTTCTGTCTGATAGGCTCTCGTGCCCCGCGTAAGAATTAAGCTTGGGCTTACGCCCTAGGCCTAAGACTTTGGCAGATTTACACTTTTAGCCCCTGCATGCCCAAAACTTGGTTTTCGATGCATTTTTGACATGTTTAAGCCCCATTAACCTCATTTCAAAGCGCTAAAATGAAGTTAAAGTATAGGGAACTTAAAACATGCTCAAAAATATCTCGGATGTCGGTTCGTTTGGTCGTACGGGTGCGTTGTTCGGTTAATTACGACGGAAGTCGTAACGAACGCAAAAACGATCCAAATTGAGCGACGAATGGAATTTTATCATGCCAATCACTAAAATATAATATTTTAATGATTACATAAATTTTTGGATGTCCGGATATATTCAGAACGTAAGATATGTGCGAAAATGCAAACTTGTGCACTTTTTGACGCTTTTAGTCCTTATTGATCAATAAAGTTTATTTTAGCATACCGAACCCCTCAAAGCCTATTTGTAAGCTATGTAATGGATATTTAGGGTATGTTTAACTTATGATCAAGTTCCGGAAGGTTCGTTACTATACAAATTGGTATAGTTTCACAGTTTGACATAATTAGTCCCTGCGATCGAACAAACTTGATTTCAACACACCAAACCATCCAAAACTTATTTCTAATTTATGTGGAGGTTATTTAGGGTATGTTAAGCCTATTTCACTATTCCGGAGTGTTCGTTGCATTAAACTGGTTATATTTACGCATCTATGCGCGTATAACCTTCCAGAAAGCGATTTAAAGCTTGAAATCAAACAAGAATTGATACGTGCAAATGATACACATATTTATACAAATTTCAAGTATGAAATACAATATTTCATTGGTTTGGCATTTGTCTGATGGTTGAAGTGACACATGTGTCACATGGTAAATGCCAATCCTACCGGATCATCATTCGCAATTTTCTTAGATTTTAAATTTTTAAGATAACTTTCATGAAAACTTCCCTCATTCTCATCATGTGATTCAGACTTATCTGTTTTGGTAGAATTATCTTGCAAAACATGTTCAACAACCTTACCCACCACCTCTGAATCACCAGTATCATCAGATTTGGAATAGGATACGTCAATATTATCTAGCAATTGATCAACCATGTTGAAAGCTTTTTCCACCTTATCATCATCATAGAATGTGAACTTTTTCTCAAACGGTGGTGGAACTTGATGATATTCTGAAACAATTCCTATCTTATTTCTTTCAGAATCTTTATCATCTGGTTTTATGTTAAAAATACATTCAAGAACATATGATTAAGCGTCATAACTATGCAACTTGTTATTATCTTGTTTTAAATCAACCATTTTACGTTTAAGCTCAGTAACCTCTTCAATATATGAATTTACGACTTGTTGCTGTATTTCATACTGTCGCTTAAGCATTTCTGACGTTTCAGAACATTGTGACAATCTAGATTGAACAAGTTTCATTTGACTTTTCATAGCTTCATATGACTCTTTTGTAATATGATAAGCCAATTTTATTAAGTCATATTCTTTTTTCATTTCTTGAACTGCATTTTCTTTTTGCAAACATTCTTCAGTCATTTCTAAACACTTTTGTTTCAAAATTTCATTTTCTTTTTCCAAAACTTTACATTTTTGTGTCAGCTTTTCGTCGTTATCTTTTAAAACCTTTTCATTTTCAAACATTTCTTTGCATTTTTCTTTGAAGACTCTTTCAGTTTTAGTAAATTCCATGTCTCTGGTTCTGAATTTTTCATCCTTTTCAGTATAAGCACTTCACGTTTCCATGCATTTCTTGCTCTGTTCAACAATTTTATTTAATATTTCAGAAGATTCAGTTGGAGTTATTACCTCACTTTCTGGCACCTCGGCTTCTTTAGCCGTCTGCTTCTGATCTTCATTGTTCACCTGTTGTTTTTTAGTAACAGCTTTACCATCCTTCTTTTCTAGCTTTTCATCAACCTTTTCCTGTTTTTCTCCACCTGTTTCTTCTTCTTTCTTCTTTTCATCTTTCTGTTCGCCTTCACCATCATCTTTACCTGCTGTCTCTTTCAACTCATCCACCATCTTCTCAACACTCTTCTATAGCCTCTCTTCATCTCTCTTCTTCAAGCTAGCTATCATCACTCTCCTGATTATCTTGTCTAGCTTTTTGAGATAATCTTTATCTGCTGCTTTCTTCGAATAAATGACCAGATCTCCTTTACGATTGATGTAACATTCTCTTTTCTTGTCCCATCTACCATCACTCTTAGCTTCTTTGTACTCTTTTTGCATTTCTTCTATTCTGTAATCTGCAAAACATCTTTCTCTGTACGTTTTCTCTTGAAGAATTTCTTCTTTAGACTTTGTTTTCACTTCAGCAACCAACGCTCTTCTTTCATTCGTTATATATTTACCCTAGTTAAACCTTTCGTAATCATGAAATGTCTAGGGTCCGGCTTTGTCATCATGAATCGTCACTAAGGCTTGTGTTTTTTCTTTCGATGAACTTTCAGCAATTTGCTTTAGATTTGCTCTGGACGAATGCTCACTGTTTTTATGATAGATGGCATTTTTGTAGTAGTCATCATAGAATGGATTAACTTGATCAGCTACTTCCTGGTTCATGCACTCTCTTTTAAAATGACCCTTCTGTTTACACCGAAAACATGTGACTTTTGACTTGTCAAATCCTAGCTTGGTGCTTATCAAACCTCCAAGATCCTGTCTGTCTGTTATCTCCATAAAACGCTTTGTTCTTCTAATGCCACCAGCCAAACACCATCTGATATCAATGAGTTCCATCTCCTCCGAATCTATTTGGTCATAATCTTCTTTAGTTAATTCGGGATTTCCAATTCTCCCTGCTACCAGACTCTCGTATGACTCTATAATTGATGCTAAGAAACTCATATGTTGTTTAGCAGCATTGATACTCATTGTTGGAGAATTTTTCAACTTCAAAGGAATCTTACAATAAATCTCATCAGGTTCTGCTGCGTTTGATGCTGTTGAAGAGGAATGATAAGCTGGATCATAACTTGATGAGCTCTTCTATGAATCCTTAAACTTTTCGACACTAAAAGTTGTACCAATCTTTGATGACTAATTGGTTGAGGGTAAGCTTCCTCTATAGTAAAGACCCACATTTTGCCGATAAATAGGGTTGCTCATTTTTCAAAATTATCACAAGTGTCTGCCAGTGTTCGGCATGTGGTTGTGACACCTGTGTCACTTCAACCATCAAACAAATACCAAATCAATGAAATATTGTATTTCATACTTGGGATTTGTAAAAATATGTGTATCGTTTGCACATATCAACTCTTATTTGATTTCAAGCTTTAAATCACTTTCTGGAAGGTTATACGCGCTCTGATGCGTAAATATAACCAGTTTAATGCAACAAACACTCCGAAATAGTGAAATAGGCTTAACGTACCTTAAATAATTTTAAATAGGGTTTGGTGTGTTGAAATCAAGTTTGTTCGATTGCAGGGACTAATTGTGTCAAACTGCGAAACTATACCGATTTGTATAGTAACGAACCTTCCGGAACTGGATCATAAGTTTAATATGCCCTAAATATCCTTTACATAGCTTAGAAATAGGCTTTGAGGTGTTTGGTGCGCAAAAATAAACTTTTGGTCATTCAGGGACTAAAAGCGTCAAAAAGTGCACAAGTTTGCATTTTCGCTCATATCTTACGTTCTGAATACATCCGGACATCCAAAAATTTATGTAATCATTAAAATATTATGTTTTAATGATTGGCATGATAAAATTCCATTCGTCGCTTAATTTGGATCATTTTTGCGTTCGTTACGACTTTCGTCGTAATTAACCGAACAACGCAACCGTACGACCAAACGACTTGACATCCGAGATATTTTTTAGCACATTTTAAGTTCCCTATACTTTAAATTCATTTTAGAGATTTGAAATGGGGTTAACGGGGCTTAAACGTGTCAAAAATGGGCCGAAATGCATGTTTCTCAAGTGCAGGGACCATTTTGCAATTTTTGGAAAGTATCAGACCTGCAAGGTCCTTACGGACTGTATGGGCATGGTCTTACGGTCTGTAAGCATGTCCCAGATCAGCAGAAATGTTTTCCAGCTTGATCCAGTTGTTCCACACACTTGCAAATGGTTTTTGATCAATCTATGGGCTATATTTGATGGTTTTCAGTGCCCATGGTATCCAAATACCATGTGCCCACTTGTACGGATGAGATCGAAGCTCGGTTTTCGATAAACGATCTTAACGGTGCAAGGAAATCTATAAATAGCCCACCCCTTTCACTTGCAAACTCACACTTGATCTGATTTTGGCCTTCTAAGTTGAAGTTTATACTTCATACCTGAAGGTAAATTGGATCAAGAGCTTGTGGGGACCTTTTGTAAGTATTCTTTCGTTCTTTTCATTCGTTTTTATCGTTAAAGTCAAACTGCGTTTGACTTTCTACTTTGACTAGTTTATGGTCAACGCGGAGTTCGTTTGAACTTCATAACGTGAGCGTAATCACGATGGTCATAGTCCCTAGTGACTATACCTACTGATTACCACGTTATCTAGGCTCAGTGACTAGTCGTAGCTTCGGTCAAAATGCGTATTCTCACGTATTTTGTAACCAAGCTACTTATAGGCATCAAAACCGTTTGTTTTGATACCAAACCTGTTTTCTAACTTTGTTAAACATATTTCGACATGTTTAGCTCGTCACTTTTAGTTTAGTGCTTGTGTAGAGTCGTAAGTCAAGCGGACTAAACACCCGCTTAGACTTTCGAACACGACCCGTTTGGTCGATCATTAGGATCCGAACAAACATGTTTAGTGACCATAGTTGCATAGGGAATAACCTTCCGAGGTTATACCTTATGGTCACCTAGTTTAAGTAGTTGCATGATAAGTAGTTTATATGCCTTATGTAAATTACCAAAATGCCCTTTTCAAACATAATTGGTAATTAAGCATATGTAACCTAAATTTTTGTCACATAACTGATTATGTAACATATTTAAACATGTTTTGGCATATAATACTTGTCATAGGGCTAGTTAGACGTCTCAAACGCGCATTACGCGCGCGACGCCTAAAAGTAGCGTAAGCTACCTTAATGGATCATAATGGGTCGAAAGCACTTAGGATAGGTTCCATTTTAGTATGTAGGCCTTGTTAGACCATATCATATGAGTTCCCATGCTCATTTGGTACACGAGACCTCATACTATCCGATCTCCCAATTTAGGTCCGGTTTATTTATGTAGTTATCAATATTAGGTGTCGTTTGATTCCGTGCTCCTCTAGCTTGCTTGGTAGTTGTTCAAGACTCCTAAGCACTCTCAAGTGAGTACATAGATTCCTCTTTTACTGTTTTCAATGTTTTGGGGTGAAGCATGTGTACCTATTTGTTATGTTCTTGTTTTCAAAAGTATAATTGATTATACATACTTGTACTTATCTTTTTACAAACTGAATGACTATTTATGATTTAAACTCTAAAAGATTATAACATTAATGTTTGGAATAGTACTTATTTTATGTTCACTAGACCGGTTGGTAGTATGATATAGCGCTATAGGATTTGACAACCCATTCCTGTTGTCATGGAATGTCTGAAACCAATTTGTTGCTCCATCCAAATAGGGATTGCCTTTGTGGTATCCCTATAGTCTCAAAGGTGTATTTTGATGCACTAGGTCTGAATGATTCTTAAATCACATTATTTTTGTGTATATAGTTATACTCCCAAAGGTATAGTTTGATATGCTCCCATTTGTGATATTGTACAAAACCAACATATATTTTGTTAATCATTAAAGCATAGTTTGATATGTTATTTTCAAAGTCCAAAACATAGTTTAATATGTTATTTATAAATCCAAAGTATACTTTTAATATACTACTGAAGGTTATTATTTTTAACAACTAAAGTATATTTAATATACTATTTATTTAACGACTAGTTTTTGGTTAAGTGTTTAGATAACGGGACGGGTGTAATATGATGAAAACATGGTACATACTCCGCTGGTACATTTTATTTATAAGTGTTTTATCAAATTACATACCGTGGCGTTATTTAGTACACTTGGGTTAACGATTTTGGAACTGAAATATATTTTAATTTATTACTTATTCAACTTTCTTAAAACCAAAGTATATTTTTATATATACTATAAACCTTTTTATCAAAATATTGTTTTTCAAACAATATATTTTATACAAACTCATTTTACTTAGTTATCTAATTACCTATGTAACATTATTTTATATCATCTAATTTCTTATAATTTTTGGTATGATTTATAAAAGAAAACCTTTTACAAGGATCATGACTACTTGTATTTAAACCTTTTCTTTAAACTTATAAGTCATGAATCCTAAATCAATAAAACATATGTATCTCACAGGCATTTTTTATGCTGACGTACCTATTTTTACAAATGTTTCAGGTACTGCTCTGTGATAATTGATGATATATGCTACACTTAGGATGGACTCGTGCCTTAGTGACTTTAAAACTTGAAAGATAATAGTTGTACTTATTTGATTGTATTAAAACAATGAGTTCATTTATTCAATGAAACAAAATTATTTATTCCATGGTTGTGAAACAATGATTCTGTTACAACACTCCCTGACGTTTCCCCCACGTTTTGTTGTTTTACGTGGTCGGGGTGTGACAGAAAAGTTGGTATCAGAGCCAATGGTTATAGGGAATTAGGTTATTAGTAATGCTTTGACCTAGACTATAACCTTCCTAGGACCCTAACACAAGTTATCTTGTGTTTAGTTTTAAAACAATACCGTCACTTATTCTTAGGTGACAACCACAATAAGAACAAAAATTTCGTTTCCATCTTAAAAACTAATCATCTATTCTAGGATGATTTATTATAAGGTTTTGAACCCTTTAAGTTTTAAAAATCCCATCAAAGTTTGGTCTAAATAATGTGAACACGTGCAAACTGGAAGGGTGGGTGCCTGTACCCTGAGTTTTCTATCTAAGGCTAGAGTGTTCATACAAATCCGCAGTATCGGACCAGTCACTCTTACCTGGGAACTCTTGGGGTCAGTGTCCACTTATATGCGAGCATGTTTTCACGATACATTATTTTTGACCCATTTACTTTGATTAATCACCATGTGTCGTTTGTTGCTTTGTAGTAACAAACAAATGACCACCATCTTTGCTTTCATCAATTTTGTCTCATCTCATTCTTTTTGTCTAATCCTTTCACTTGTTTTCCTTCCTGTTTCCCCTTTTAGAATGCCTCCTCGACGCGAAAATCCGCTCTCAAATGCCGAAATGGCACATATTATGGCACAGCATATGGCTGTTGTGCTCCCAGATGTTATTGCTCAAGTAAACCAAGCCAACAATAACCAGAATGCTCCATGCAATTTCAAAAGCTTCAATTCAGCTAACCCTCTCAAGTTTAGTGGTTCTGAAGGAGCAACTGGACTCCTACAATGGATCAAAAGCATTGAAAGTACATTTCGTCTTGTTCAATGTCCAGACAATCGGAAAGTCGAATTTTCATCCAGTGTGTTTCAGAAGAGGGCTCTCACATGGTGGAACGGAATTATGAGGGACCGTGGTGCTGAGGTCGCATTAGCACAAACTTGGGCTGAGCTTAGGCCTCTTATGATGAGGGAGTTTTGTCCTCGTCATGAATTGAGGGCTTTAGAAAGGGAATTTGATGACCTGAAGCAAGACAGCGGTGAGCATCACGCCTATACTGACCGCTATGAGGAATTAAGCCTGTTATGTCCTGCTATGGTTACACCTGTGGATAAGGCGTTTGAGAAATATATTGATGGTCTTCCTGACCTAGTTCAGGATATTGTTACTGGCAGCAACCCTACTACTGTTAGACAAGCCATCGAATTGTCTGCCACCTTAGCTGAATCCCACATCAGGAAGAAAAAGCTTTTTCGAAAAGGCGACCCAAGACCATCCGACAAGACTGCTCCAGCTGAGCTAAAGGAAAAGTAGGTTGAAGGATCCAAGAAGAAGAAGCGTAAGGCTTCTCAAAACAGCGCCATCACTGCTCAAGAGAAACAGGTTGCACCAAACCAGCCAGCACAACCTCGCAAAAGGCAAAATTATGTTGGTACCGCACCTTTGTGCAATAAATGAAACTGTCATCATCTAGAGCAACAGCAATGTCACAAATGTACCCACTGTGGGCGGTCGGGACATTTTGTCACACCCCCAAAATCCACCTGCGGAGCATCACCGCTTGGGAGCGTGACTGACCAGGATCAAGCCACCAATCATATAGAACAATATAAATAGTAAAAGTAATTAACATTTAACCAAACCAATCCATATGAAAGGTGTTCCAAAACATAAGTGTAATAACAAAGTTTAGCGGAAGCAAATGAGTAAAAGCCCAATCGTAAATAAGTATGTAATGTCATAATGTTCAATCAAAGCATTCACGATCCTTGTCCACAACGACCGCGCCTCCCCATGCAAGCTCCATGTATACCTAACGACCTGCAAGGCATGTAACAGAGAGTCAACAACTAGTTGAGCGAGTTCACAGTAAGTAAGTTTGTAACAGTAAGTTCCTTTCGTAATGGGTGGCTCTACTGGGCCGATAGTATGTTCTACTGGTGGGGGTTTCCCATAGTTGTATATACACTAGACTATTTGTAACCATAAGTGTTCTACTTACCGAGAACAGTAGTACGTACAAAGTTTACGTAGGATTTACGTAAGTTTCCTTCACAAACCGAGGACAGGGGTACGCGGGGGTTTACGTAGGTTTTACGTAAGTGCCTGACAGAACCGAGGCAGTAGTGAGTATAAGTTCACGTAGGTTTTACGTGAGTGTCCTTCGCAACCTGAGGACAGTGAGGAGTACAAGTATACGTAGGTTTTACGTATGTGTCCTGCACAACCGAGGATGATGGTGGATAGTCTAGTAACAATGTAAGTACAAAGCTATTCAATCTCATTCCTTCAATCCCATTCCCAAGCCCTGGGAATCCTATGCCTTAGTAAAAGTGTGAACTCACCTTGGTTTACTCGGTATGTTATTGCTTCTAGTGTTAATAAATGATTAGGTCCGTTACTCACGACCTAAGGTACATTGCACATAAACTCGATGTGAGTGTTTTACGTTCAATTAGGGTTTACAACTCCTTAATATCCAAACAACGGTGATTCCGTGTGATATGTGTTTACAGGTTTACGCGACATAGATTGCACACACATAATGTATCATACAGTAACATACGGTGACATATAGTGCCATACAGTGACATACAGTGCCATACAGGGTGTTCTCCATACAGGGTTTTGAATTCAGCAATATAAGTAAACTCGGACCTCATATCTATCCACAAAACTCGAGCCTTGTGTGTGAAATTACAAAAATTCGGACTATATCCATCTTATAAAATTCGGACTAGGCATATGCATGAAATTCGGACCATATATTGCATCACAAAGTCGGATTAGTTAATCAATCCAAAAGTCGGTCCTTATTATCTCTACAAAACTCGGACCCTTATCAACATATCAAAAAGTCGAACCATGTTTATATGAGAAAGTCGGACCATATTCATTAAGGTAAAAGTCGGACCTTGTGAGTTAACAACCAAAATTCGGACCTATTACCCTTGAAAGAAATTCGGACCATATGGCTCCCCCCTTAAAAGTTCGGACCCCCATACTTTCTTTAAAAAGTCAGACCAACATCAGTTTCTTAAAACTCAGACTATTTCATTAAGCAAACAAGGTCGGACTAGATCATCAAGTTTAAAGTTCGGACCCATTGAAACTCGGACCATAGGTTTTCTAGTAAAGGATTCGGATCACACACAATTATAAACTCGGCTCCCTTAGCTCTTACAAAGTCAGACTATTCATGTGTTTAAGAAATTCGGACCATATGTCCTAATAAACTTCGGACATATGATGTATATCATTCAAAGTTCAGACCTTTCATACATTCAAAAGTTCGGACCTTTCATTCATTCTTTAATAAAATTCGGACTACATGAAAATCAAACATCGGGTAAACCATCAATCATGCGAACATTCAACTACAATGCAACAGTTACGTTTTTGTTTTTACGATCAGGAAACCCTAATTCATACATTTGTATAGCAGAAATCAAATCAACAATGAACATCTTCATCATATCAGACATATTAGTGTCATGCTAGTGATTACACAACTAATCATATTCATTTCACAATAATCAGAATAAATCAATAAGCACAGAACTATCATATGAAGAACCAGGGTTTTAGCATGAATCAATCAATCAACGATTAACAACAAACAATCATTAAACAATTACCTTGGATTGATTCGAGATAAAGACAGGAATCAAGAGTGATGATTGAGAGCTTGTGCCAATGATGAAGAAAATGATTGTAGAGAGGATTGGAGAATGTGAAAGTACGTGTATTGATTTTGTGTGATAATTAGTGAAGAGGATTATGGTTAAAAGTTGTTAAGGTTCACAATCTAATCTACTCTACTCACCCCCTAAGTATCATCTTTTACATAAGGCACACCCATCACAATGTAATTTACATTTTCACCACCAAGTTCATGCATTTGTCAAATCTTTCATAAGTAACACATAACCATGCACAATTACAATACACTATATCGAACCAAAACATATACAGTTACAAAGTAAACCAATTGTGCAAGTAAACAACTAACAAACAGTGAACGTGCAATAAATACGAAAGTGGAAATCTTGGAAACTCGTGTTGTCACATTATCCCCAACTTGAAAGAAATTTCGTCCCGAAATTTAGCATGCGGTTACTGAGGAAGCTAGGTAAGTTGTATCGTTTACTGGTTTTCCTGGGGTGTCACATCATCCCCCGTTGATTTGGAATTTCGTCCCGAAATTCTGTAGTAGCTTCAGCCTCAGTAGTGGTTGCACGATTTTCGAATAACTGGGGATACTTGAGTTTCATTTGGTCTTCTCGTTCCCAGGTGAACTCTGGGCCACGACGGGAGTTCCAACGAACTCGTACAAGAGGTATTCTAGTGTTTTTGAGGACCTTAACATCCCAGTCCGTGATTTCAACGGGTTCCTCGACGAACTGCAACCGCTCGTTGATAGTGAGTTCCTTCAAAGGAACTATGAGGGTCTCATCTGACAGACACTTCTCCAGATTCGACACGTGGAAAACATTGTGAACTGCACCGAGTTCAGCTGGTAGGTTCAATTTGTAGGCCACTTTGCCTATTTTCTCTATGATTTCGAACGGTCCAACATACCGTGGATTTAGTTTACCTCGTTTATCAAAACGAACCACACCCTTCTAGGGTGAGACTTTGAGTAGCACTCGATCCCCAACTTGGGACTCGAGCGGTTTCCTGCGCTTATCAGCGTAACTTTTCTGACGGTCGCGAGCTGCCACCATGCGTTGTCGTATCTGTGCAATTCGTTCAGTAGCATCAACTACCATTTCTGGACCTGTGATCGGACTATCCCCCACCTCTGCCCAACAGAGAGGTGACCGGCATTTACGTCCGTACAATGCCTCGAATGGAGCGGCTTGTATGCTGGTGTGGTAACTGTTATTGTACGAAAACTCTACTAACGGAAGATGTTTTTCCCAACTGTTGCCGAAATCAATAACACATGCCCGAAGCATGTCTTCTAGAGTTTGAATCGTGCGCTCAGACTGCCCATCCGTCTGAGGGTGGTAAGTTGTGCTCATGTCTAATCGAGAGCCAAAAGATTTGTGCATTTCTTGCCATAGTTCTGAAGTAAATCATGCATCCCGATCCGAAATAATGGAGGTTGGCACTCCGTGCCTCGAAACAACTTCCTTCAAGTAGACGTCTGCTAAGGTAGAAAACTTATCCGTTTCTTTGATAGCCAAGAAATGAGCAGACTTCATGAGTCGATCTACGATCACCCAAATAGTATCATTCCCACGTTGGGATCTAGGCAGGCCAGTAACAAAATCCATGGAAATTTCTTCCCATTTCCACTGTGGTATCTTGGGTTGCTGAAGTAGGCCTGAGGGTTTCTGGTACTCTGTCTTGACCCTCGCACAGGTTAAACACTTGCCGACGTATGTTGCTATGTGGGCCTTCATGCTAGGCCACCAATATGTAGTTCTGAGATCGTGATACATTTTATCCGATCCTGGATGTACCGAGTAGCGAGACTTATGAGCTTCATCCATCACAAGTTCTCGTAAACCGCCATATAGTGGAACCCAAATACGCCCCGTTACGTAGTAGGCGTTGTCTTCCTTCTGTTCTAATCGTTGCCTACAGCCAGGTAAAGCTTCAGCCTTTACGTTTCCTGGTTTCAATGCTTCCACCTGAGCATCTCGTATCTGTGCAGGAAGACTAGGCTGAATAGTAAGCTGTAATGCTTTCATGCGCCTAGGTAAAGTATCTTTTCGACTGAGAGCGTCAGCCACAACATTGGCCTTGCCTGGATGTTACTTGATGGCATATTCGTAATCATTAAGCAGCTCGACCCATCGTCATTGACGCATGTTCAACTCCTTCTGCTTGAAGATATGCTCGAGACTCCTATGATCGGTGTAAATAGTGCACTTGGTACCGTACAGGTAGTGTCGCCATATCTTGAGCGCGAAAACAACAGCTCCCAGCTCTAGATCGTGCGTCGTGTAGTTTCGTTCATGAACCTTGAGTTGACGCGAAGCATAAGCAATAACTTTATCATGCTGCATCAATACACAACCAAGCCCCTGTATCGATGCGTCACAATAGACCACAAAATCGTTCGTGCCCTCTTGAGAGAATAGGTGCGCTGCATAGCCTATCCTTCAGGTACTGAAAAACCGTTTCTTGTGTATTACCCCAATGATAGGTAACACCTTTCTGTGTCAACAAGGTAAGCGGCTGTGCGATCTTGGAGAAGTCTTTGATGAACCGTCTGTAATAACCTGCCAAACCAAAAAATTGGCGTATTTCCGTTGGTGTACGCGGTGCAGGCCAGTTTCTGATCGAATCTACCTTGGATGGATCAACATGAATCCCATCCTTGTTTACCACATGGCCTAGAAAGTGGACTTCACGAAGCCAGAAGTTGCATTTTGAAAACTTGGCGTACAGTTGTTCCTTTCGAAGAAGTTCCAAGATAAGATGTAAGTGCTGCTCGTGTTCCTCCTGACTCTTGGAGCAGATCAGAATGTCGTCGATAAAGACAATTACAAACTTGTCTAGGTAAGGCTTGCACACTCTGTTCATAAGATCCATGAAGACTGCCGGTGCGTTCGTTAGCCCGAATGGCATGACTAGGAACTCGTAGTGGCCGTAGCGAGTTCTGAATGCTATCTTAGAGACGTCCTCATCCCGGACTCTCAGCTGATGGTAACCTGACCTCAGATCAATCTTGGAGTAGAAGCTCGACCCTTGCAACTGGTCGAATAAGTCGTCAATACGAGGAAGAGGATAACGGTTCTTCACTGTGACCTTGTTCAGTTCGCGGTAATCAATGCACATCCTGAAGGTACCGTCCTTCTTTTTCACAAATAATACTGGAGCTCCCTAAGGCGAAGAGCTAGGACGAATAAAGCCCTTATTCAAGAGCTCTTGTAGTTGCTTTGACAGTTCTTCCAGTTCGGTTGGAGCTAAACGATACGGTGCACGGGCTATTGGTGCTGCTCCTGGAGCTAGTTCAATCTGAAATTCGACCTGACGATGAGGCGGTAGACCAGGTAAATCTTCAGGAAACACTTGAGGAAAATCGCGTACAACTGGGATATCCTCTATTCTCTTCTCTTTCGTTGATGCATCAGTAACTAGTGCCAAAATGGCAGTGTGACCCTTTCGCAAACATTTCTGAGCCTTCAGGAAGGAGATGATGCCAACCACAGCACCACTCTTGTCGCCTTGAACTTCGAGAGGTTCTTGACCAGAACGGGGAATACGAATGATCTTCTCTTTACATAGGATCTCTGCTTGCTGCTTGGATAACCAATCCATACCAACGACGATGTCGAAACTACCCAGAACTATAGGAATGAGGTCGATGGAGAAAGCTTGACCAGCGAGGATAAGATTACAACCCTGAACTATGTGTGTGGCCTCTAGATTCTTACCATTAGCTAACTCTACGACATGTTTGGTGTTTAAGGGAGTCGGTGCATGTTTTAACATTTGGCTAACTTTCAAAGACACATAACTAGTATCCGCACCTGAATCAAACAGTACAGTAACATAAAAGTCGTCAAGAAGAAACTTACCGATAACTACGTTGGGATCGTTCCTGGCATCACCCTGCCCCAACACAAATGCACGACCCCTAGCGCCGTTGTTCCCATCATTGTTGTTTCCCCCATCATTGTTGTTCCCATTGCCCTGGTTGTTGTTGTTGTTCTGGTTTCGGTTTAACTGAGGGCAGTTTCTTTTGAAGTGACCCTCAGCGCCACAATTAAAACATCCCTTGTTGCCCTGTTGCTGATTCTGCTATGCTTGCTGTTGCTGCTGATTCTGATTCGCAGGCCGCGGGCTCCTACAATCTTTAGCCTCATGACCCATCTTGAGACACCTCTGACAGCGACCCTTGTTACACTGGCCACGGTGGTGTCTGTTACAGTTATTACACCTTGGAAGGTTCCCTCGATAACCACCCTGCCTGCGACTGCCCGAAGATTGCAGACTAGGGCTCTGATATTTGTCAGTCTTTCGCTGCTGCAACTGAGACTGAACTGAAGCTGAACCTTTGCTGGAATCCCCCTCCCATTTTCTCTTGTTGTCACTGGGGGTAGCAGGAGTAGCAGAAGAGGTAACGGTAGCAGTAGCGCTGATGCGCTTAGGCAGCCTGTCTTGTTCCACTGCCTGATCCGTGAGGCGATGAGCAAGGCGTTGAATAGCCTGGATATTGTCAAGATTAGCCGATGTCACATGGCTATGAATTTCTGGTGCCAACCCTTTGAGATACAACTCAATACGTCTAATAGGAGGGTCCACCATAGTTGGACACATAACTGCCAGCTCGTTTGACCTTTTAGTATATGCCTCAATTTCTGACCTAGTCATCTTCAAATGAAAGAACTCCACTTCCAACTTGTGGATGTCGTCGCGTGTACAGTATTCTCGTTTAATCAGCTCCTTGAAATCATTCCAGGGAGTGGCGTTAGCAGCTGCCAACCCCAAAAGTTGAACTTGCGCATTCCACCAAGTTAGCGCAATCCCTTCTAAAGTACCAGTGGCGTATTTCACCCTGCGAGCCTCAGGGCATTCACACATCTCAAACACCGACTCGAGCTTTTCGAACCAATGGAGGAGTCCCACTGCTCCCCCCGTGCCACTGAACGTGCTAGGACGACAATCCATGAAGTTCTTGAAAGTACATACAGGTTGCTGAGCGGGTTGACCTAATGTGTAAGAACAGAATAAGGTTAAACACAAGAGTTGGTTTAGGAACGTAGGATCTAAAGATCCTAGGATGAGTTACGACTGCAGGGTATACCTCCTGCGTTTGCAGCTGCAAGTGCCGCAACAACTTGTTCGTTGATAAGAGCCGTCAACTGGGCTTGAGTCAAGTTAATACGTCCGGCCATTGATCTTCACATCAAAGGCAACATAAGTGAGAAAGGTTCGCGAATAGTGCGATGACAGAAGAGTGTAAGCACACAAGTGTTCTCAAGCAATAAAAAATAGTGAGCAATGTAATCTAAGCATACCACGAGCAAAGTTCTATGTAGTTCTAGCATGTAGGCAATAAACATAAACCTTATTACCTAGGATGTTGAGTCTTGCACGTGGAGCGAGGCGTCGTTGTGGATCGTTGAGCACTGTACTGGTTATAGTCTGGTTTTAATAAAAACGTTTTCCCCATATTAAAACCAAGTTCTCTATAACCAATGGCTCTGATACCAATCTGTCACACCCCCAAAATCCACCTGCGGAGCATCACCGCTTGGGAGCGTGACTGACCAGGATCAAGCCACCAATCATAAAAAACAATAAAAATAGTAAAAGTAATTAACATTTAACCAAACCAATCCATATGAAAGGTGTTCCAAAACATAAGTTTAATAACAAAGTTTAGCGGAAGCAAATGAGTAAAAGCCCAATCGTAAATAAGTATGTAATGTCATAATGTTCAATCAAAGCATTCACGATCCTTGTCCACAACGACCGTGCCTCCCCATGCAAGCTCCATGTATACCTAACGACCTGCAAGGCATGTAACAGAGAGTCAACAACTAGTTGAGCGAGTTCACAGTAAGTAAGTTTGTAACAGTAAGTTCCTTTCGTAACGGGTGGCTCTACTAGGCCGATAGTATGTTCTACTGGTGGGGGTTTCCCATAGTTGTATATACACTAGACTATTTGTAACCATAAGTGTTCTTCTTACCGAGAACAGCAGTACGTACAAAGTTTACGTAGGATTTACGTAAGTGTCCTTCACAAACCGAGGACAGGGGTACGCGGGGGTTTATGTAGGTTTTACGTAAGTGCCTGACACAACCGAGGCAGTAGTGAGTATAAGTTCACGTAGGTTTTACGTGAGTGTCCTTCGCAACCTGAGGACAGTGAGGAGTACAAGTATACGTAGGTTTTACGTATGTGTCCTGCACAACCGAGGACGATGGTGGATAGTCTAGTAACAATGTAAGTACAAAGCTATTCAATCTCATTCATTCAATCCCATTCCCAAGCCCTGGGAATCCTATGCCTTAGTAAAAGTGTGAACTCACCTTGGTTTGCTCGGTATGTTATTGCTTCTAGTGTTAATAAATGATTAGGTCCGTTACTCACGACCTAAGGTACATTGCACATAAACTCGATGTGAGTGTTTTACGTTCAATTAGGATTTACAACTCCTTAATATCCAAACAACGGTGATTCCGTGTGATATGTGTTTACAGGTTTACGCGACATAGATTGCACACACATAAAGTATAATACAGTAACTGTCACACCCCAACCAATGGCGGAAACATCGGGATGAGACGAAGTGTGAAGATTGCTAGAGACATCATAACGCTATTTGTGACAATATTTAGAAAATCCAAATTTCATTTCATTTCATAACTTCAAATAGTCAACATTACAAGAAATTCAAATACGACAAGTTTAACATAACAACATGATAACATAACAAAATTTTGATACAACATTTTAAACCCTAACGTCTATATGTGTATCTAGGCATCAACGCTACTTCATTTCATAGCATCATCGTCCTCAACCTGTAACATGTTTAAAATAAAGTTCAATGCAAAAGCAAAGGCGAGTATACAAGTTTGATACGTACATAGCAAAAGATAAGTTTGAACAATTCCTCATAGCAAGCATGTGATTCAAGATAAACATTTAAACATGGCATGTGTCTAACATATCAAACCAAGAAAACGCAATATGCTCAAGACATAACCTCAAGTTTACGGGCGGGTCGTTAATCCTATAGCGCTACATATGTCAAGGTTTGGCTCGTACGAAGTTAATGATAAGTTCAACACATAAGAATAACCCAAGTTTAACGTATCAAGTCATCACGTATACAAGCATGTTATAGGAACGTTCATGTGTTTAACAAAGTGTTCATGTGTAAGTTAATAGGTAAACATGTTACACCCCAAAAGTGGTAAAAGTAAAAAGGGGGAAATACGAGTATACTCACAAAGTTTGCATATGTTTTCCGATTATCCAATTGTTGACGAGTAGAGATTTAGAGTCCGAATGTATAAGGGTTAAGGTTCAAGTATGTTTAGAGTCGAGATTCGGTGTTTAAAACAACATAAAATAAGATATGAGAATAACATGGAAAATAATCATTTAGTACATATGATGCTTGTTCTTGACACTAGGAAACTCGAAGGAGTTTAGATGTTTTCATGGAACAAGGTTCCATTAGAATCGTGACAAGTTATCATAGTCTAGGATGATGTAATCTAGTACCCCGACATATGAACACTAGTTCATCATCAAAGATTCGATTATTCGAATAATATATTTAGGTTATATAATATATGTCCAATAGTTCAAGCATGAGGTAGAAGATTAAAATCTTCATTTTGGTACCTCTAAATGTCATAGAAGTCATGTAGGAGGTAGGAAGATCAAGTCTTCCATTTAGGCACCTCTATGTGTTCACCACTACACTTGATGTAAAAAAAACAACCAAGGAGGGTCATGAACATACAATAAAGAATAAGAAATATACACACTAACTAAGAGAAATCATCAAATCATGTGAGGATTGTATGTTTGGACAACCCAAGTTGTTCCATAATCACTCATGTATCAAAGACAATGTTTGACATGACTTGTGGGTTAAAAACCCTAAACAAAACACCAAGTTTATGAGGTTTAATCCTCTGATTTTAAATGTCTCAACCTTGTTTTTAAGCTTAACCAACCATGGGATAAGTTGTAAGCATTAGGACATAGGTATGAGATGTGTTAGACACAAGTTGCATAGGTTTAAACAAGTTTTTGATGAACATAAAAACAAACAGAAAGTTTATGGACTATTTCGGGGCATTTCCAGGTCTGATTTCTCCAAGGAGAAGTCTAGGAATCGAACCCCATGATTATACAAGCAAGTAGGAAAAAGAATCGAGTGAATCGGATAAGAATTGAGTGAGTTATGCCCATTTTCGTGAAGGGGTGTCAATCTACTCGAACCCTTACTTTCAGCTACGGTTTGGTGGATGTTTTGTGAGTTTTTAGGGTTGCAAAAGTGGTATGGAGGCTGGTTATAAGTGGTATTTATAGGGGGAAGGATTAGGGTTTCAATGGGTTGGGCTTTGGAAGTGTTTAGAAGGGGTTACACCTTGAAACTAGCCCACAAAACCCAACTATATGGGGCTGAATTTGGCTGAATTTGGGCTGCCATATTTCTTTATTTTTTTATTTTTTTAAAACATTATAATGAGTAATTTTGTTAGTTAAGTTGTGTAATAATATGCAACAATGTTTCCCCTAACTTGTAACAAGGTGAAATATGAAATAAAACATGATTTAACTAGGTAAAAAGTGTAATGTACAAGTTCTATTTACGAAGCAAGTTCCGTATTTTACAACGATTACGATGAAAGAATGGTTATAAGAACACAAGATTTCCAAAGATAGAATTTCACGTAAGGTTTCTAAATGTAGGATGTTTGAAAACGCAGGGCGTTACAGTCTCCCCTCCTTTAGGAAATTTCGTCCCGAAATTTATTTAAGAGGAAGGCTTGAAAGAGTTTTTGGCATAAAGGTGATCATTAAGAATTGAAACTTGGAAAGTTTGAAAGTTTTGAAAAGTACCAAATTTTGGAGAACGTCAAGGTAGATTTGCAAGGGGAAGTTTTTAAGGATAGTATAAAAAAAATCATACTTTCGTAAAACCTGTTTATTGAGAGGAACGAAAAGGTTTGTTACTTTAAATAAAGCAATAGAGGTATACTAAGTATAGTTTCACAAGAATCAAGAATAGGGAGGCTATTTTATAGGTAACGAGGTAAGTTAGGACTCAAATGTTTAAACAAGTTGGATTGCGAACGAGTTTTGTATAAAATAATACGAGTATAGAATGAACGAATGACTCTTAAAGAGTACAAGTATGTGAATAGCATAAGTGTTGGATAGATGAACGTAGTGTGTTAAGGATGAAGTCTCGTCATGAATAATCGGATATAATGCATTTGTGAGTTGCGTGAAGTTGTATTAGGTCCAAAAGGTCTGCAACACACTGAATTTCTCATGGCACGTTTTACGAAATTTTGGTAACATGGTGAAAACACTTATATATAGGAAGTACCAGCGGCGTATCCACCATGTTTTGACCATGTTACGTCCGTTTCGTCTTCGGTGTCATGTTACGTTCCGTGTATTACCATACGCAGTAGCACACTCTGTGGTTCTCATACGCCTATCACTATAATCTCGTGTGCACCCGTGATTATTTTGATCGTCGCATGATCCGCATAGCTTGTACTAGTTGTGTATGAATCGGGGTATACATAAAAAGTTTAGAATGTGTACGTACAAGAATATAGTATATAAGCAAGTCCATGCTTAAGTATGTGTGGGACCCACGCAAGCGAATCCCTCAGGTTACGCTCGCGTATAGGTACGAATGTATGAATCATGAGTAAGGATGAAAGTATGAGCATAAGTTTAAGTATGAATACGCATGTATGTATGAGCATAAACATAAAACGTGTAAGTAGTATGTGTACAAGCAGAAGCGTAAAACGTATAACTAGTATGTGTATGAGTACAAGCATAAAACGTATGAACATAGGTGTAGGTATGAAAAATAAATATTGCGTATATGGTGTACGTTGAGGCATCGCGGATTAGAAAGGCTAAGTATGTAGATACGAACGATATAAATGGTGTTATCGCGAGATATCGACTAAAACGTGTATGACGATGTGCATGTATAGTTGTTCCAACAAAACGTTGAGTTTATCGAATCAAAATTAGATTGAGCCTGGTTTGAAAGGTAGAATATAGTTTGTATATGTAAAGGAACATAAAGTACTCGTTGGTTATGCATAACGTATTTTGTAACAAATAGAAATGCTAATTTTGTTTAAAAGGGTTTACGTAATCCGAAAAATGGTCGGTCCCTATGAAGTCTTCTTGCCCACGTGTTTTGTAAATTGGTGTAGGAAAAGGGTTTTCGTTAAAAAGTAAGTTCGTTTCATCAAAGAAGAAATTATGAATTTAGGAGGTTCTTGTGAAAACTAGGATCCTTAGAAGAGAAATTTAGCAAAAGGACTTAGTGATTAAAAAAATTAACAAATGATTTGTTGATGTTGAAAAGGGTATTTGGTAAAACAATCATATAACTTCTATAAGATCTTATAAGTATTTGAGAAAGGTTGGTTGGATTTTGATTAAAAGTAGAAGGTGAGCATGTTTTAGTGATTAAGTCGAATATGAAGTTCATGGGCAAGAGTTTCATTGAGCCGATTAAATTGATAGGTAGCATTTCGTAAGGTTTTGAAGTTCGAGCAATAAAACGTTTTAAGACATGATTATGAATTTCGCGTATATGAGTTGAGTGAAAATAGATTGTAGAATAAGAAGTACGTTTGATAAAACAATGCATTTTGAAATCGGTATGAGTGGGTATTTTGAATAATGATAAACAATTTGGGTATAAAATATGATCGAGTTTGCATAATAAGATATTTTGAAGAGACGTTTTGGTAACGATCACCTAGGTAAGGGAATCACCCCTAACTCGTTGGTGATGTCGTTTTTTTTTTTTTTTTTAAGAAAAAGGGGAGTGGAGTTAGTCGTCAAGGTAAGGAAATCACTCCAATCTTAATGATATGTCTCCACTCGTCGTTACAAGGAATATGAAATTATATTATATGAAATCATGCATATATATAAATGTATGGAAAAGGTTCGATATGTTGTGTGCATGAAAAGAGAATATCGAAAGTATACTCGAGTTTGAAAGATTGCATCGTATAAAATAAATATTAGGAACACATGTTGATCAAAATTTGGATGGTTCCAAAACGGAACTTTGACTAACCAAAGTGGTCGAAAAGTCTTTTGAATTTGAGGAGCATGCTTTGGCCTAATAGGTAAAATACTCTCGCCGACAAGTCGGTTAACGGTATTTACCCTTCCGGTTACTACATGTCCCAAATCAATCGGAATTTCGAGACTTGGCGGGATTTATAAAAAAAAATACCAAGGAGTGGAACTAGTCGACAAGGTGCGGGTTTCACCCCTAACTTGACGATTTCGTATCCTAAGTGTGGTTGGTACTCGTCGGGTCAAAATTTAATTTCGACATGTTGACGAGGGTCCACTAGAATTTGAAATTTGAGTTTTACCATTAAGATGTGGATTTCACTCCTAGCTCAATGGCGATATCTCGTGTAAAAAGGAATATGTAGATTGAGAGTCGTTCACCAAATTGTGGGTTTCACGCCTATTTTGGTGAATTCGTCTCATTTGTACAATATGAGTGTTGTCGGATTTAGAATAATCGAGTAAAATGCATGAGGGAAGTGTATGTCGAAGGAGATACACAAACAAGTATAAACACATAAGAAAGCATATCAAGGATGATACTTAAATAATGAAATAAAACAAGTATTAACACATAGAGAAATATGTCAAGAATAACACATAAAGAATCGAACAACAAAACAAGTGTTAACACATAATAAAACAAGCATTAATGCGTAAGAATAACATGTCGAATATTACACATGAGTAACATACATGTTTAAAAGAGCATAAATAAGTAACAAATAAAGTATCATGTAGTAGTCCAAGCAAAGCATACGAATAAGGTTCTAAAACTATAGACTAGGCTAAAGCATTCCTACTTTTCCTAAGTCCCTATAGTTATGGCTCTGATACCAATCTGTCACACCCCAACCAATGGCGGAAACATCGGGATGAGACGAAGTGTGAAGATTGCTAGAGACATCATAACGCTATTTGTGACAATATTTAGAAAATCCAAATTTCATTTCATTTCATAACTTCAAATAGTCAACATTACAAGAAATTCAAATACGACAAGTTTAACATAACAACATGATAACATAACAAAATTTTGATACAACATTTTAAACCCTAACGTCTATATGTGTATCTAGGCATCAACGCTACTTCATTTCATAGCATCATCGTCCTCAACCTGTAACATGTTTAAAATAAAGTTCAATGCAAAAGCAAAGGCGAGTATACAAGTTTGATACGTACATAGCAAAAGATAAGTTTGAACAATTCCTCATAGCAAGCATGTGATTCAAGATAAACATTTAAACATGGCATGTGTCTAACATATCAAACCAAGAAAACGCAATATGCTCAAGACATAACCTCAAGTTTACGGGCGGGTCGTTAATCCTATAGCGCTACATATGTCAAGGTTTGGCTCGTACGAAGTTAATGATAAGTTCAACACATAAGAATAACCCAAGTTTAACGTATCAAGTCATCACGTATACAAGCATGTTATAGGAACGTTCATGTGTTTAACAAAGTGTTCATGTGTAAGTTAATAGGTAAACATGTTACACCCCAAAAGTGGTAAAAGTAAAAAGGGGGAAATACGAGTATACTCACAAAGTTTGCATATGTTTTCCGATTATCCAATTGTTGACGAGTAGAGATTTAGAGTCCGAATGTATAAGGGTTAAGGTTCAAGTATGTTTAGAGTCGAGATTCGGTGTTTAAAACAACATAAAATAAGATATGAGAATAACATGGAAAATAATCATTTAGTACATATGATGCTTGTTCTTGACACTAGGAAACTCGAAGGAGTTTAGATGTTTTCATGGAACAAGGTTCCATTAGAATCGTGACAAGTTATCATAGTCTAGGATGATGTAATCTAGTACCCCGACATATGAACACTAGTTCATCATCAAAGATTCGATTATTCGAATAATATATTTAGGTTATATAATATATGTCCAATAGTTCAAGCATGAGGTAGAAGATTAAAATCTTCATTTTGGTACCTCTAAATGTCATAGAAGTCATGTAGGAGGTAGGAAGATCAAGTCTTCCATTTAGGCACCTCTATGTGTTCACCACTACACTTGATGTAAAAAAAACAACCAAGGAGGGTCATGAACATACAATAAAGAATAAGAAATATACACACTAACTAAGAGAAATCATCAAATCATGTGAGGATTGTATGTTTGGACAACCCAAGTTGTTCCATAATCACTCATGTATCAAAGACAATGTTTGACATGACTTGTGGGTTAAAAACCCTAAACAAAACACCAAGTTTATGAGGTTTAATCCTCTGATTTTAAATGTCTCAACCTTGTTTTTAAGCTTAACCAACCATGGGATAAGTTGTAAGCATTAGGACATAGGTATGAGATGTGTTAGACACAAGTTGCATAGGTTTAAACAAGTTTTTGATGAACATAAAAACAAACAGAAAGTTTATGGACTATTTCGGGGCATTTCCAGGTCTGATTTCTCCAAGGAGAAGTCTAGGAATCGAACCCCATGATTATACAAGCAAGTAGGAAAAAGAATCGAGTGAATCGGATAAGAATTGAGTGAGTTATGCCCATTTTCGTGAAGGGGTGTCAATCTACTCGAACCCTTACTTTCAGCTACGGTTTGGTGGATGTTTTGTGAGTTTTTAGGGTTGCAAAAGTGGTATGGAGGCTGGTTATAAGTGGTATTTATAGGGGGAAGGATTAGGGTTTCAATGGGTTGGGCTTTGGAAGTGTTTAGAAGGGGTTACACCTTGAAACTAGCCCACAAAACCCAACTATATGGGGCTGAATTTGGCTGAATTTGGGCTGCCATATTTCTTTATTTTTTTATTTTTTTAAAACATTATAATGAGTAATTTTGTTAGTTAAGTTGTGTAATAATATGCAACAATGTTTCCCCTAACTTGTAACAAGGTGAAATATGAAATAAAACATGATTTAACTAGGTAAAAAGTGTAATGTACAAGTTCTATTTACGAAGCAAGTTCCGTATTTTACAACGATTACGATGAAAGAATGGTTATAAGAACACAAGATTTCCAAAGATAGAATTTCACGTAAGGTTTCTAAATGTAGGATGTTTGAAAACGCAGGGCGTTACAGTAACATACGGTGACATATAGTGCCATACAGTGCCATACAGTGACATACAGTGCCATACAGGGTGTTCTCCATACAGGGTTTTGAATTCAGCATTATAAGTAAACTCGGACCTCATATCTATCTACAAAACTCGGGCCTTGTGTGTGAAATTACAAAAATTCGGACTATATCCATCTTATAAAATTCGGACTAGGCATATGCATGAAATTCGGACCATATATTGCATCACAAAGTCGGATCAGTTAATCAATCCAAAACTCGGTCCTTATTATCTTTACAAAACTCGGACCCTTATCAACATATCAAAAAGTCGGACCATGTTTATATGAGAAAGTCGGACCATATTCATTAAGGTAAAAGTCGGACCTTGTGAGTTAACAACCAAAATTCGGACCTATCACCCTTGAAAGAAATTCGGACCATATGGCTCCCCCCTTAAAAGTTCGGACCCCCATACTTTCTTTAAAAAGTCGGACCAACATCAGTTTCTTAAAACTCAGACTATTTCATTAAGCAAACAAGGTAGTATGATATAGCGCTATAGGATTTGACACCCCATTCCTGCTGTCATGGAATGTCTGCAACCAATTTGTTCTGTCTCGGTAGGACATGTATCTCTATTACTATGAATTTCATAAATGAAGTAGTTAATGGTAGTTAATGGTGGGGTTACCATTATCCTTTTTGTAGTGAATTGTATATTCAATCATGAATGATGTATTAATTAGAGTTAGAGTATTTAAGATAAATATAGTAAGATAATAGACTAAATATATAAGGATATAGAGCGGGTAGCGGGAAATATGTTTGCTCGCGGCAATTGTGGCCTCTCGGTAGAATCGATGACTGCATCTTTAGAATCGATGACTGCATCTTTGATGTATAGAAGATCCCCTTTAAGATCAAACAATTCCATCGAATTGAGTATGATTGTATGTCACACCCCAACCGACGGCGGAATCATCGGGGCGCGGCACTGAGCGAAACAGATTGTTCAGAAGTTTCCACAACAACTATCATACAATTCAGTTATATAACACGTCCCATACCGTGTCCCAAATAATAACAAGTTATCATAGAAATCAACTAAACAATATGGGAACTGTTCCGACAACTCAAATTCTTAATTATTACAGACCGAATTAAATATTGTTTTAAGACTTCTAGACGGCTAACTGTAGATCTTACTGACTACAGGTGCCAGTACAAGATCTACAGATAATTATGACCCTGGAGCAGGTATGTGGACACTGTCCTAAGGTCACAGGCTCCTAGAAGCTTATTATTGCCTCGCTTCCCTAGCACGCTAGTAGCTTAAACACCTGTCACATACGTTAAAATAAAAGTCAATACATATAATGTAAAGGTGAGTACACAAGTTTGATATAGCATATAGAGTTCGAATAGTTTACGCATAACCAAGCACGTACACAAGGGCAAACGATGCATGTAAATTATCAACATGGGACCATCGATACCAACGACTTCAAGTTGACTTTCCGAGACAGTTCGCAATACATGATTACCACTGTAATCCATGCAAGTAATTGTCCTTAGCAACCCCCGTGTGAACGGGTGCTGAGTCCAAACTATAGTACTACGTTGCTAAAGCAGGCAGATAGCACTCCACGTGTAAACATAATAAACAGCAATCATTTAGACAAGTAATACATGCAAGTAGGTTAGCGTTCAAATAGTTTGTGTTGTTTGTGAATTTGATAGATTACGTATGTAACACCCAAAAGTGCTGAAAGCAAAAAGGGATCGAGTATACTCACAGTGGTTGATCGTGGATTGGGAGGAGCACTGAGAATAGGTTAGCCTGAATAGTTCGATAACACAACGATGAGTAACGCGGAAAAAGTAAACAATGCACTTGGATCGAGTAGGCCATTCGATCGGATAGTAGTTCGATCGAGTGGGCTGTTCGATTGGTTTGAAAGTCCGTTCGAACATCCATTCGATCGGCCGGCTGGCTCGATCGGCTGGTTCCTTCAAGTGGATTGTTCCTTCCTTTGATGTGAAGGATGTGTTTGTGTATGATGGTTTGTACTACCTTTCAAGTTGGCCGATCGAACAGCTGTTCGATCGGTTAGCCCAACCGATCGGTTAGCATTGCATTGTTTTCAAATATGTCACTCGATCGGTTGGCATGTTCGATCGGGTGACATTCCAATGTTTCGAAAAGTCTAAGTGTTTTGAAGTATAGTATCTCATGATTCGAGTAGTAATGATTACAATCGAGTGGCTCGATCGATCGAATAGAACTCTGTCAATATTACACTTCATGAGTTTGTGGGACTAAGTGCTAGTCGTTCGGTTAGCCTAGTCGATCGGCTGGCATAGTCGTTCGGTTGGGCTGTTCGATCGAACAGCCTAGCCGTTCGGCCAGCTTCTCGATTCGGTTAACCTATCACTTAACACTTGGTTATTCCCGTTAATTGTTGATGTTTTAGAGATATTTTGACTACGAGTTGAACCACAAGCTGAAGTCCCTACTTAGTCTACTGACTCGAGCAGGAATCACCCAAGCTCGGCCAGAGGCGGTTTGGAACTTAAGTTTAACGTTTAACCCGAAATCGGTATATCTCTCGGTAGAACCCGAATCTTGAACCATGTGTTCGTTTAGATTGATTTGTAAATCGGTTCAAGTCTCGTTTTCACCTTTTTGAGTGTAAAAGAGTTGAAAGATAGATGAAAACCCATCTTCCAATCCTTTTCCACCGTGAAATGTTAAGATCTTTGGAAGATTTTAGGTTATTTATGTGGAAATCGGTTAGATCTAGCTTATTCATGGTTGAATGATGCCAAAACTTAGTGTTCTTGAAGAACACATGATGACATCACCCAAGAACACCTAGATCTTGGTGATTTCATGGATGAAATCCAAGTTTTGAAAGATAGAAAGATGGAGAATCGATTAATGAACAAAAACGTACAAGGATTAGAGCGAAATACTTACCGGTTTGAGAGAAATCTGAGATTTAGTGAGAAGAAGAGGCTGGTCGGTCAGAGCTTTTCCAAAAGTGGAAAGTTTGACAAGGACAGCCCTATTTATAGGCTTCCAAAAGAGGAAAGGGTCAGCTGATCGAACAGCATCCCTGATCGAGCAGCTGCCCGATCGAACAGCCTGTTCGATCGGCTAGCCTGTTCGATCAGGTTGCCCTGTTCGATCGGCTTGCCTGTTCGATCAGGTTGCCCTGTTCGATCGGCTTGCCTGGTTTAGAGTGTTTCGCGACGATTTTTGATATTTCGAGTTCGATGAACGATGATTTGAGAATGATAGAATTCCTAATCAAATTGCTTTTAGTCTCAACTACTATATCTAACATACGAGCATCCTTACAACCATTTCGGGTTCGATTTCCATTGAGTTTGATTCACCTTTGAGTCTTGATTGATTTTGATTGATTCACCACACACTTTAACATAAAAATAAACATGCACAAGTAACACATAAGGCACACACACACACGTATAAAAGTACTAAAATCCCCACACTTGAGTTTGATGATTGATTTGATTAGCTTGATTATTGATTGACTAGCTTTATTGCGTTGTTACTTCCTATCATTCACAGTCGGTCGTTGATTCGCAGTTCGATTATCGTCCGATTAGTTTGATTATACAACACTTACTCCAAATAATACGAAAATCAAAATGAAACTAAAATGAAATTAATCTTTATTAATCTTTAATTCCAATAACAGTCAACTCTTGACTTTGACTTTGACTTTTGGAAAACACGGGGTGTTACAGTCTCCCCTCCTTTAGGGAATTTCGTCCCGAAATTAGGCCGAGAACCGTACATCGCCGTGTGATTTTACCACCTTGATGCTTCAGATCTATCTGAACAACTGCGGGTACTTGGCCTTCATGTCACTTTCGAGTTCCCAAGTGAACTCCGCGCCTCGTTTGCCTTCCCATCGTACTTTTACAATAGGAATGCGAGAGCGTCTGAGTTGCTTGGTCTGTCGGTCCATGATTTCGACAGGCTTTTCCACGAAGTGTAGCGTCTCATTGACCTGAAGATCGTCGAGTGGTACTATTGCGTCGTGGTTGGCTACGCATTTTCGAAGGTTTGAAATATGGAAAGTCGGGTGGACATTGCTGAGTTCCTCCGGTAATTCGAGTTTGTAGGCAACCTTACCGATCCTTTCCAGAATCTTAAAAGGTCCAACAAATCGAGGCGCAAGTTTCCCTCTTTTGCCGAATCGGACTACTCCCTTCCAAGGTGATACCTTTAGGAGCACGTAGTCGCCAACTGCAAATTCGCGGGGCCTGCGTCGTTTATCGGCGTACATCTTTTGTCTGTCCCGGGCCTTCACCAAATTTTCCCTTATCTGGTGGATCTTGTCAGTCGTTTCTTGCAGAATCTCGGGCCCAGTCAATTGTGAATGACCGACCTCGTGCCATACAATAGGCGAGCGACATCTCCTACCATACAAGGCTTCGAAAGGTGCCATTTCGATGCTGGAGTGATAGCTATTATTGTACGAAAATTCGACCAACGGTAGGTGTTTGCTCCAACTACCACCAAAATCGATAACACACGCACGGAGCATGTCTTCAATAGTACGTATCGTTCTTTCAGTCTGCCCGTCGGTTTACGGGTGGAATGCGGTACTCAAATTCAGCGTCGTACCAAGAGCTGCTTGAAAAGTTTCCCACAATCTCGATGTAAACCGAGCATCGCGATCAGAAATGATGTCTCGAGGCGTACCATGATTCTTAATGATCTCGTCGGTGTAGATTTGGGCTAGCTTGGCCACCTTATAGTCTTCTCGTATTGGCAGAAAGTGGGCTGATTTGGTTAGACGGTCGACTATAACCCAAATACTGTCGTGACCTGATGGCGTGGTTGGAAGCTTAGTTATGAAATCCATAGCTATGCTTTCCCACTTCCATACGGGTATCGGCGGTTGTTCGAGTAAGCCTGAGGGTCTTTGGTGTTCAGCCTTGACTCTTGCACAAGTTAAACAGCTACCAACATATAGAGCAATATCCCTTTTCATCCCAGGCCACCAGTACTTGTAGCGAAGGTCCTGGTACATCTTGTCCGCACCGGGATGAATGGAATATCGGGATTTGTGGGCTTCGTTCATGATGATCTTTCGCAAATCTGTCCTCCTCGGAACCCAGATTCGGTCCAGATAATAGAATATCCCGTTGGCTTTGCTCACGAGCTGAGTTCCATCGTGATAGATTCGTTCTTTCTTCAACGTACGCTCGTTAAAGCAAGCGTGTTGTGCTTCGCGGATGAGAGCTTCGAGGTTATACTGAGCCTGGATGTTTCGAACACCTATCACGTAATTCTTTCTGCTGAGGGCGTCTGCAACTACATTCGCCTTGCCTGGGTGATAACGGATCTCACAGTCGTAATCGTTGAGAAGTTCTACCCATCGGCGTTGACGCATATTGAGTTCCTTCTGGTTAAAGATATGTTGTAGGCTCTTGTGATCGGTGAAGATCGTACACCTTGTACCATACAGGTAGTGTCGCCAAATCTTTAAGGCAAAGACAACTGCGCCTAGCTCGAGGTCATGGGTTGTATAGTTCTTCTCGTGGATTTTGAGCTGTCGAGATGCGTAAGCTATAACCTTGTCTCGTTGCATGAGAACACAGCCAAGTCCAAGGTTTGAAGCATCACAATAGACAACGAAGTCATCGCTTCCGTCCGGCAGTGTAAGAACTGGTGCATGGCACAGCATGTGTTTGAGGGTTTGGAAAGCAGTCTCCTGCGCGGTTCCCCACACAAAAGGCTTGTCTTTATGAGTAAGGGAGGTAAGTGGTACAGCAATCTTCGAGAATCCTTCGATGAATCGCCGGTAGTAACCGGCTAATCCGAGAAAAGAGCGAACTTCTGACGGATTCTTTGGCGTAACCCATCCCTTGACTGCCTCAATCTTTGCAGGATCAACGTGTATACCCCGACTATTCACAATGTGACCCAGAAATTGAACCTCCTCCAACCAGAACTCACACTTGGAGAACTTGGCGTAGAGTTGGTTTCCCTGAAGCAACTCGAGAACCAATTGCAAATGCTGCGCATGTTCGGCCCTCGATCTGGAATAGATCAGGACATCGTCGATGAATACAATGACGAAACGGTCTAAGAACGGTTTACACACGCGATTCATCAGATCCATGAAGACCGCGGGTGCGTTGGTCAAACCAAAAGGCATGACAACAAATTCGTAGTGGCCGTATCGGGTTCGAAAAGCGGTTTTGGGTATGTCTTCCTCCTGAATCCGCAACTGGTGGTAGCCTGAACGTAGATCGATCTTGGAGAAACACTGAGCACCTTGTAGTTGGTCAAACAGATCATCGATTCTTGGTAAGGGGTATCGGTTCTCGATGGTCAGCTTGTTCAATTCCCGGTAATCGATGCACATTCGGAACGACCCGTCCTTCTTTTTGACGAAAAGGACTGGTGCGCCCCATGGAGAAGTGCTCGGGCGAATGAAGCCTTTTTCAAGTAACTCTTGGAGTTGGTTTGAGAGTTCTCGCATCTCAGATGGAGCGAGTCGATACGGAGCTTTGGCCACTGGGTTGGCTCCTGGAATAAGGTCGATTCGAAAGTCGATATCACGACTTGGAGGTAGTCCAGGAAGATCATCAGGGAACACCTGAGGAAATTCTCGGACAACAGGAACATCCTTGACTTCAACTTTCCTTTTCTTGTCCGTCTCTGCTACAACAATGTTGGCCAAGAAGGCTCGATATTCCTTGCGGAGATATTTGCGAGCTTGAAGACAGGACATGAGCTTGAGATCTTTTGCAGTAGTTTCACCATAAACACATAGAATATCACCACTAGCTAGCACAAAACGAATCATCTTATCGGAACACACAACTTCAGCATGGTTTTCACGAAGAAAGTCCATGCCTACTATGACATCGAAACTTCCGAGTTGCATTGGGATGAGATTAATCGGGAATATATGATTGTTGAGCTCGAGAGTACAATCACGGAGCACAGAATTGACAGCAATGGTTCTTCCGGTAGCGACTTCTACTTCGAAGGGTGACGAAAGATAAGAGCGCTTACGTCTAAGAAGTTTCTCAAACTCAAATGACACAAAGCAGTTATCGGCTCCAGTATCAAACAAACATGATGCATATATACCATTCACGAGGAACGTACCATTGACCACGTTGTTATCAGCTTGAGCCTGGCGTGCGTTGATGTTGAAAGTTCTGGCGTGAGCGGCTTGTTGTTGAGGCTGCTGTTGTTGTTGCTGGGGTTGTTGAGCTTCTTGTTTCACCACCCTGTTCGGGCACCGATTTGCGAAGTGGTTAGGGTCACCACATGCAAAGCAGGTCCGAACATTGTTTGCCGGGGCCTGTGCAGCTTGAGGAGCTTGAGGAGCAGGTAGCAGGGCTTGGTTAACAGCGGCTTGAGCTTGCGTTTGACGGGGACCATAGCGGCAATTCGCAGTGAAATGCCCGTAAACATTGCAGTGGGCACAGTAACGGCAGGCCACACCCACCGGGTGATGATAAGAACATGTAGCACAGAGTGGGTGGGGGCCGGTGTACGCACGCTTAGCCGGCGGCGCATTGATCACTGGCGCAGTGCGCTGTGGTTGTTGCTGTTGTGGCGGTACTGACTGAAGAGGAGCAGCATTGGTTGCGGCGGCGCAATTCTTGTTCTTCTTTCTTCTTCTCGAGGACTTGGAGGCTTGAGCAGTAGGGTTGTCGGTTGATGCGGCAGTAACTTGATGCAACGACTTGGATGGCTTATCCCAGACTCCAGCCTTAACTCGCTTGTCGTTGATCTCGGCAGCGAGTAGGTAGGTTTCCTCGATTGATGCGGGTTTGGCGGCGAACACATAATCTGCAACACAATCCGGAAGAGCACGGATGTATTTCTTGATGGTCATCTCGGGAGTCTTGACCTGATCTGGACAGATAATGCTCAGTTGCTTGAAACGGGCAGTGAGACCAGCGTTGTCGCCCTCCTTCTGCTTGATGGTCCAGAACTCATCCTCCAACTTTTGGCGTTCGTGGGGAGGACAGAACTCGTCCAGCATGATAGCCTTCAGTTCCTCCCACGTCAGCTCGTAGGCAGCGTCGTTCCCGCGCTTATTCCTTTCGGCTGTCCACCAGTCCAATGCCCGCGACTGGAAGACACCGGTAGCATTGAGAGTTCGAAGATGATCCGGGCATCCGCTTTGACGAAGGGTAACTTCCACAGAGTCAAACCAGTGAAATAAGCCTGTAGGGCCCTCCTCACCGGTGAACTCCTTCGGTCCACATGCCTTAAATTGCTTGAAACTGAACGAAGCTTTGCTGGGCTCAGTGAGGGTTCGGGATTCTTCCGACGACTTGCTGGTGTTTTCGTACACCTCACTGACAGCTTTCGCTACAGACCTCGAGATGAGCTTGGCGAGACGTCGGTCTCTCTTTTCCTGACGGGTAAGGTTTTGGCGAATTCTTGATGATGACGACATGGTCTGCAATAGACATCGCCATAGGGCTCAACACAACGAATTCGAATCTCGCACGTCTTAGTTTACTAAAGCTTAGAATCACGTCGCATCTCACGTCACGTAACACATATAAACACATAAGCACATAATCACAGAGGCACATAAGCACAGAAGCAATTAGAGCACATAAGCAATTAAGCAAATAGAGCACTTAATTTCCTAAACACGTACGCATTTTTATCACAGAGGTTGTCAGAAAACAGAAACCTATAATCCACAAGTCGAGTGTCGTTCGTTTTGCGTATCGGATAGCATCACATTGTATCGTCTAACTTAGTCGTATAACGTAGCATAGCACACTGGTTTCGTTTAGATCACATCAACAGGGATTTGAATCGAGATAGGATAGCAACAAAGGTCACGCAGATTGACAACAAATGGAGTAACCAACGAATCTTAAAACACGTAAACAGGTAAATCATATAAAATCAACGAAGTAACACTCAAAATCGGAAAATGGATTGTCTGCGGCTACTAGACTTTGACTAACCATGGCAATTTAACTATTCACAGTTGACTTGTCGTCACTTTCGACTCTAGGGGACATGTTTCTGCCTCGATTCTTGGGCATTATGCATGCGCATTCTAGGCCATACTCGTGAGTTCAGGTCGTTGGAGTCCGTCAATTGCCTTGGCGAGATAAAAATAAAGTTGGAATAACTGCCAAGGTTAGGGTTTCACCCCTAGCTCAGCAATTTCTTCCTTGTTTTAAGAAAATTTTAGAGGAAAGTTTTCATCAAATTACGGGTTTCAGCCCTGATTTGGTATAATTCTCCCCCGTTTGTTGATAGAAATTTGCACAAAATAATTGGCAAAAATTTGTAATTTAGGCAGGAATTCGTGGGTTTCACTCCTAATCCCGTCCAAATTACGAAATTTGGCTCGGAGTTCGGATGTAATGATAGAATAGAAGGAAACAACATAAAATAAGCACATAAACTTGGTCTCTTGGTTCCTAACTATAGTCTAGGTCTCTAAGACAGCGATCCGGACTAGATCGTGTCTAACCTAATTCCCTATAGTTATGGCTCTGATACCAATCTGTCACACCCCAACCGACGGCGGAATCATCGGGGCGCGGCACTGAGCGAAACAGATTGTTCAGAAGTTTCCACAACAACTATCATACAATTCAGTTATATAACACGTCCCATACCGTGTCCCAAATAATAACAAGTTATCATAGAAATCAACTAAACAATATGGGAACTGTTCCGACAACTCAAATTCTTAATTATTACAGACCGAATTAAATATTGTTTTAAGACTTCTAGACGGCTAACTGTAGATCTTACTGACTACAGGTGCCAGTACAAGATCTACAGATAATTATGACCCTGGAGCAGGTATGTGGACACTGTCCTAAGGTCACAGGCTCCTAGAAGCTTATTATTGCCTCGCTTCCCTAGCACGCTAGTAGCTTAAACACCTGTCACATACGTTAAAATAAAAGTCAATACATATAATGTAAAGGTGAGTACACAAGTTTGATATAGCATATAGAGTTCGAATAGTTTACGCATAACCAAACACGTACACAAGGGCAAACGATGCATGTAAATTATCAACATGGGACCATCGATACCAACGACTTCAAGTTGACTGTCCGAGACAGTTCGCAATACATGATTACCACTGTAATCCATGCAAGTAATTGTCCTTAGCAACCCCCGTGTGAACGGGTGCTGAGTCCAAACTATAGTACTACGTTGCTAAAGCAGGCAGATAGCACTCCACGTGTAAACATAATAAACAGCAATCATTTAGACAAGTAATACATGCAAGTAGGTTAGCGTTCAAATAGTTTGTGTTGTTTGTGAATTTGATAGATTACGTATGTAACACCCAAAAGTGCTGAAAGCAAAAAGGGATCGAGTATACTCACAGTGGTTGATCGTGGATTGGGAGGAGCACTGAGAATAGGTTAGCCTGAATAGTTCGATAACACAACGATGAGTAACGCGGAAAAAGTAAACAATGCACTTGGATCGAGTAGGCCATTCGATAGGACAGTAGTTCGATCGAGTGGGCTGTTCGATTGGTTTGAAAGTCCGTTCGAACATCCATTCGATCGGCCGGCTGGCTCGATCGGCTGGTTCCTTTAAGTGGATTGTTCCTTCCTTTGATGTGAAGGATGTGTTTGTGTATGATGGTTTGTACTACCTTTCAAGTTGGCCGATCGAACAGCTGTTCGATCGGTTAGCCCAACCGATCGGTTAGCATTGCATTGTTTTCAAATATGTCACTCGATCGGTTGGCATGTTCGATCGGGTGACATTCCAATGTTTCGAAAAGTCTAAGTGTTTTGAAGTATAGTATCTCATGATTCGAGTAGTAATGATTACAATCGAGTGGCTCGATCGATCGAATAGAACTCTGTCAATATTACACTTCATGAGTTTGTGGGACTAAGTGCTAGTCGTTCGGTTAGCCTAGTCGATCGGCTGGCATAGTCGTTCGGTTGGGCTGTTCGATCGAACAGCCTAGCCGTTCGGCCAGCTTCTCGATTCGGTTAACCTATCACTTAACACTTGGTTATTCCCGTTAATTGTTGATGTTTTAGAGATATTTTGACTACGAGTTGAACCACAAGCTGAAGTCCCTACTTAGTCTACTGACTCGAGCAGGAATCACCCAAGCTCGGCCAGAGGCGGTTTGGAACTTAAGTTTAACGTTTAACCCGAAATCGGTATATCTCTCGGTAGAACCCGAATCTTGAACCATGTGTTCGTTTAGATTGATTTGTAAATCGGTTCAAGTCTCGTTTTCACCTTTTTGAGTGTAAAAGAGTTGAAAGATAGATGAAAACCCATCTTCCAATCCTTTTCCACCGTGAAATGTTAAGATCTTTGGAAGATTTTAGGTTATTTATGTGGAAATCGGTTAGATCTAGCTTATTCATGGTTGAATGATGCCAAAACTTAGTGTTCTTGAAGAACACATGATGACATCACCCAAGAACACCTAGATCTTGGTGATTTCATGGATGAAATCCAAGTTTTGAAAGATAGAAAGATGGAGAATCGATTAATGAACAAAAACGTACAAGGATTAGAGCGAAATACTTACCGGTTTGAGAGAAATCTGAGATTTAGTGAGAAGAAGAGGCTGGTCGGTCAGAGCTTTTCCAAAAGTGGAAAGTTTGACAAGGACAGCCCTATTTATAGGCTTCCAAAAGAGGAAAGGGTCAGCTGATCGAACAGCATCCCTGATCGAGCAGCTGCCCGATCGAACAGCCTGTTCGATCGGCTAGCCTGTTCGATCAGGTTGCCCTGTTCGATCGGCTTGCCTGTTCGATCAGGTTGCCCTGTTCGATCGGCTTGCCTGGTTTAGAGTGTTTCGCGACGATTTTTGATATTTCGAGTTCGATGAACGATGATTTGAGAATGATAGAATTCCTAATCAAATTGCTTTTAGTCTCAACTACTATATCTAACATACGAGCATCCTTACAACCATTTCGGGTTCGATTTCCATTGAGTTTGATTCACCTTTGAGTCTTGATTGATTTTGATTGATTCACCACACACTTTAACATAAAAATAAACATGCACAAGTAACACATAAGGCACACACACACACGTATAAAAGTACTAAAATCCCCACACTTGAGTTTGATGATTGATTTGATTAGCTTGATTATTGATTGACTAGCTTTATTGCGTTGTTACTTCCTATCATTCACAGTCGGTCGTTGATTCGCAGTTCGATTATCGTCCGATTAGTTTGATTATACAACACTTACTCCAAATAATACGAAAATCAAAATGAAACTAAAATGAAATTAATCTTTATTAATCTTTAATTCCAATAACAGTCAACTCTTGACTTTGACTTTGACTTTTGGAAAACACGGGGTGTTACATTGTATGTGTGATAGCATCTACTATACCAGGAATATCAATGAATCCGATTATTGCAATTGCTCAGGATACCCTTTTTTAGTTTCTAGGGTCTATTTCTTAGTTCAAGATCCCTCTTACTAACTGGAATCAAAGAATTAGTAGATCTTCGTTCATAACTGTTTAGTTAAAGTAAGAATTGCGAACCATCTAGTTTCCTTTTGCGGGGCGTGTTTCCTATTCCTCTATCCGTAGAGTACATTGAATGTACAGAAATGGTTGCCTTTGTGGTATCCCTATAGTCTCAAAGGTGTATTTTGATGCAGTACGTCTGAATGAATTCTTAAATCACATTATTTTTGTGTATTTAGTTATACTCCGAAAGGTATAGTTTGATATGCTCTCATATGTGATATTGTACAAAACCAACATATATTTTGTTAATCATTAAAGCATAGTTTGATATGTTATTTTCAAAATCCAAAACATAGTTTAATATGTTATTTATAAATCCAAAGTATACTTTTCATATACTACTGAAGGTTATTATTTTTAACAACTAAAGTATATTTAATGTACTATTTATTTAACGACTAGTTTTTGGTTAAGTGCTTAGATAAGGGGACGGGTGTAATATGATGAAAACATGGTAGATACGCCGCTGGTACTTCTTATATATAAGTGTTTTATCATATTACATACCGTGGCGTTATTTAGTACACTTGGGTTAACGATTTTGGAACTGAAATATATTTTAATTTATTACTTATTCAACTTTCTTAAAACCAAAGTATATTTTTATATACTATAAACCTTTTTATCAAAATATTGTTTTTCAAACAATATATTTTATACAAACTCGTTTTACTTAGTTATCTAATTACCTATGTCACATTATTTTATATCATCTGCTTTCTTTATAAATTTTGGTATGATTTATAAAAGAAAACCTCTTACAAAGATCATGACTACTTTTATTAAAACCTCTTCTTTAAACTTATAAGTCATGAATCCTAAATCAATAAAACCTATGTATCTCACAGGCATTTTTATGCTGACGTGCCTATTTTTACACATGTTTCAGGTACTGCTCTGTGATGATTGATGATATATGCTACACTTAGGATGGACTCGTGCCTTAGCGACTTTAAAACTTGAAAGATAATAGTTGTACTTATTTGATTGTATTAAAACAATGAGTTCATTTATTCAATAAAAAAAATTATTTATTCCATGGTTGTGAAACAATGATTCTGTTACAACACTCCCCGGCGTTTCCGCCACGTTTTGTTGTTTTACGTGGTCGGGGTGTGACAGTGGTAAAGCTTTGATAATTTTGTCAATGATTTCTTCTCTGGTTTTTGTAATCCCAAACCTACTGTCAAGTTCAATTTTAAGACAAAATCTCTCAATCATTACTCTCACAGTTTCACCCTTTATATAATCAAACAAATCAAATTCCTTTTTAAGCAAAGATATTTTATTCTTTTTAATCTGTTTTCCTCCCTTAGCTTTCACTCGCAATGCTTCCCACACAGACTTTGATGATCCATCATGATTGAGTGATGCAAAGATATCATCTTTGATCGATTGTTGAATTAACTCGATCATCCTTTGTTCATGAGAAAATACCTTTCTGTCTTCAGTGTCTAAATCTGCAAGTGGAATTTCTTCATTTTTATCTTGATTGGCCTTCTATACCCAAATTCCATACAAAACCAACTCTCATGAGCATATGATTTTGCCCAGTTAATAAACCTCTCTTTCCACCTAGAATAATCTTCAATATTATCATGTTTTGGTGGTTTTGAGTGAGTTCCACAAAAGTTTTCATGTTTTATATTATCAGTTATAGCTTTTGAAATACTTTTTGGTGCAATAGTTGTTGTTTCGGATGACTCGGAAGTGAACGCGTTGTAAAACTCGTTGTAAAATTCATTAGCCATGTTCTAGATCTTTGAAAATCACCTGCAAACAAACAAAGACTTGATCAAACTTGAAAAACAAACAATACAAACTCTTTCTTTGTACGAAGGTGCAATAGTGGGTTCGTAAGAAGCAACACTAAAACAGATTACTCGGTTCGTACGAAGCTACCTCTGTGGGTTCGTCCGAAGGTACTTGAAATACAAAATTGATTTTATAACCCGGTTCATACAAAGCAACAAACTGGGTTCGTACGAAGGCTTAAACTCTGGGTTCATACAAAGCTATGTGGGTTCGTACAAACACTTCAGCTCAAACACAACCTTTTCATCATGGTATTTCACAATTTTGAACAAGATTTAGGTTGAACTTAGCCTTGAAAATTGGTAGGGTTATTCAAACACAAATTTCGCACAACATATTCGAAAATCAGATATTTTTAACCTTGAAATTGTTGTGGATCTGGATTTTAAGTTAAAAAAATGTGTAGAAGATGAGTAATTTGTGTAGAAGAAGATAAATTCAGCTTTGATGAAGATGAATCTACTTGAATCTTCGTGTCTTCAATCCGTGCAAACATTCACCCGCTCTGATACCACTGGTGATTCACTCTGAGGATCGATTCCTTGACCGTTGTATGCGATGAACACGTATCTTGTGCGGAATCCAAGTATGTGTGTGGATCAAACACAAAGAAGTAATTAAATGTTGATTTCTATTGATATTATAACAATACAGAACCACGAAATCAAACGACAAGAGTTTCCCCACTCAAGTCACAGAGATACCAAATGAACAAGACTCAACAACTATATATAGGGGTTGTAGCTTCGTATGAAGCTGACTTACGAATGGGTCTCAGTTAGTACGAACCGGACCTTTGTACGAAGTAACATATCACAAGCTCCCTTCGTACGAACCCACATGCATGGCTTCGTACGAATCCACATTTTAACATATAAACTTCATCTTTAAACCATGTTTTGATCATCTGAATTAGCTACGATATGTGATTGACGAAAGTGATAGACATACTGCACTCACAATTCAGTACTTGGATATACAATTTTAAGAAAATCAGATTTCAATTTATCCCAAGCATTGTTTCTAGACTTGGTAGCAAATGTGAAGAATGTTAAAAAGGGTTCAAATAATGTTTTTCTTATGTACCCTAGACTTCTAAGCTACTACCTACAAAAACAAGTTTCACAAAAAGATTTTCAACAAGGTGTAGCTTCTCAAATAAATAGTATAACCAGTGAAACTTTTACAAGAATAATGGACAAAGAGTGAAAAGTTACTAGAACACAAACAAAGGGGAATGAGCCCCTTTTAGATGCGTCCACATCTGCTCAAACCTCTGTTGTTGAGCCTACTGCTCCTGGTGATCATGACACCACAACCAGTGTTGTGAAACCAGCACCAGCAAAAACAAAAAAGAAACCTTCCATTTCCAAAAATCCCACCAAAGAAAACAAAATAAAACGGGTCCTCTGGAGATGAGATCCAAGAGGTTAACCCAGTGATAACACAAAAGTCACTTGAAACCACTGCTGCTACTTCCTCACAGAAGATGGAATGATCTCCACCCAAACAAACTCCTCATGAGTCCTCACAAAAGGATCATGTTGTAACCATAGGGACACCACAACATGAGGCAGACATTTTGTGACACCCGGCTTTTCAGGCCGTACCGTACAATTGTAACACGTATTGTGAATAGATAAAAGGCCGTATTTGACTGGTTATGATGTTTATATGTGGAATTTAATGAGTTGGAAAATTTAAACCTTGGTAAAACAATTATGTTGGCAACGATAAGATAAACGCTTTTCGCGTAACGGTTAAAATGCGAAACGAACGTCGGTGACCACCCTAATAGTGTTAAAATCCTAAAAATAGTCTGTTACGAATTGAATAGTAATTTTAATCATATTCGTGAGGAAAAATAAATTATAAATTAAAACGCTAAGAGACTCTATTTTTCGAGTTTGAGCGCGTACCGAGCGATACTGCGTGCATTAGATAAAATACTGTCAACGCAGCCAGTCAAGGCAACTGGTAATTATTTCAGTAAAAAAAATAGTGTGATTATTTTTATAGAATGATAAAAATAATGTAAAACGCACTAAAACAGGATTAAAACGCTAGATAAAATACCCGGTATCTAGTAAAATAGCTGCTTTTAACACCAATTTACATATGTATATGTATATATATATATATATATATATATATATATATATATATATATATATATATATATATATATATATATATGATCTTGTGTGTATATAGGAGAGAGATAGAGAGTATAGGTGGTGGCTTAGGGAGGTGCCACCCACCTTAAAAATATAAGAGTTGGACATGTGGAACCTTGTGTCTAGAGACTAATCATTTAAACTTCACCAACACTTCACTTCATGAACATAAAGATGAAAAGTTCATTCTCTCACTCTCTCTCTCATACTCACGACCGAACACCCCCTTACATCCCCACATTCAAGATTTTCAAACTAATCCATGAAGATTCAAAGGCCTTTCATGGTGATTTCAAGCTTATAAGGAGGTTTAGAGGTGATTTCAAGAAGATTCAAGCAATAACAAAGCCTCACATCACCATCTTTTTCCAAAAGCCCACTTAGAAATCTTGAAGCTATAAACTTATTTACAAAATTACATTCTTGATTTTTAGTGATGATGGAGATGTTAGATAGTTTCTCTTGAACTTGGAATAAATCACAAACTTGAAAATAATAATCAATGAGATTTCAAACAAAGTAAAAATGAGTGTATATATGTATGTGTGTATGGCCGAAAATATGTATGAACATGTGTGTTTAGTTGTGTTTTGATTTTTGTTAAATGATTCTTGAATGATTTGATTTGATTCTTGAAAGATGGATTCATGCATGGTTTAAAAAGATGTGATTTGAGATGAATATGATATAAAGTGAACTTTTGGAAGTTCATATATGTGTATATGTGTGGTATATATGTATATATATGTATGCATATATTAAAGTTTTGTCACATGTTAATAAATGAAAGAATGTTTATATTTATATAAATATGATTAGATGATAATGAAATAGACAAGTTTTGATTTACTTGAACATGAAATAAATATGGTCTTTGATGCATTTAAGATCATGTTGGATGATGGTTTTATGATATGGGTGTACTAGATGCATATACTTAGATATGCATGATGATATGTGATCATAAAAAGGTGATTTGGGTATGATTTAGTAAAAATCAGTTTTAACAAGATTATAAACACTAAAATAAAGTTATTTTAAAGTGTTTAGTGACATATAACTTTGTCATAATGTTTGTTGTGCATGTTGTACTTGGTGCATTAAAAGTTGTAAAATACGTGAAATCGCATGATTTATGTTACTTACACAAAAACTGCACTAATCTGATTATAACCACTATTTTAATAAGTAAATAATATGTATTGTGTTAAAATATCAAGTCATTCCGAGTTGGGATGATTATAGAAACGTTTAACGCAAAACTATGTGTTAAAACAGTAAAAAATTGGCTTTCCAAATGATTTTTATAAAACTGATTTAGATCAGTAAGTCAACTGATATTTTTAGTTTAAAATTAAGTATTTTAACTAATTTTAGGTTTACATGGTGTTTGGTTAGTCCTACGTGATTTCCTACGCCCGAAAACGTTACCGAATCGCTAAAATACGCATTTTTCAATGAACACTAGTATGGGTAAATTTTGGGTGAACCTTATGTGTTAAGATGTGTCATTTGATTTAAACATGTGAATGTGAAAATATGTTAAGTTTTAACATGATAATGAAAATTTGGATTATGCATGTATACTTGTGCGTTTTGTGCGGTAGAAACGGTAAAAATCACGTTAAATGTGTAACTTGTTTGTCGAGCATGAAATTTGATACATATGAGATATTTTATGTATAATTGCTTTAAAAATGACAAAATAGATAGGTTAACAAGATTTCGCGTGTTTCGATGATAATTTATGTGAACGTTTATGTATATATATTACGACGCGCAAATCGTAGATATATTGCGTATAAACGGGAGTGTTACCCGATTTACACGATAACGATAACTATATATATATATGTGTGTGTGTGTGTCTATATATATATATATATATATATATATATATATTAATGTGCCAACATAATAAAAAATGATAACTTTTCGAGAAAATCTCAACGTTACGTGACAATTCTAAGAAACCGAGAAACTTAGGATTTTAGTGTTATGTATATTGATTTAAAATTGTTCCTATATATATATATATATATATATATATATATATATATATAATAGGACGTGTAGAAATCAATCTCTGGGATTGCGCTATTTAAAATACGCACCCAAAGGTGGGTGTCACTAAACCCCTCTTTTATGGCTTTGTATATGATTTTGGGGGTAGAACGCGCCATAAAGGGTTTAATAATGTTTTTGGATTAATACATACCTTTTTATATAAATTGTATATTTTCATTGAAAATATATGGAGTTTGATAAATCATACGTTTCGAGGTAAAACGTTTTTGATGAATATATGTTTGGAGGAGGGTTGGGATGGTACGGTGTTTCTGAGGAAAAACTGACCGTGATGTTGGAACGAATATTGCTTGGTCTCAAGAGAGTAAGTATCGGCATTGGCTTACATTTCGGTGGGGATTTCAGGGGATTCGTACAACATCGTATATTAAATTTGTCATATTAGTAGGATATATATATTGTACATGAGGCAGACATCATATATGGTCTCAATATGGACCCTGCGCCAATGATGTCGTTTAATCGATTAAGTATTGCACGGGATGAATTGTTGGTAGATCTATCGGGTTGACAACCCCGTCGTGACCGGTCGCTCCGTGTCAAGTCAAACGACGAATATAAATTCTGGTTATTGTCTAGCATTGATTATCCCTGCATGGTAAATATATAGTTCGTATTGTCTAGCTAACATACGAGTCTGAACATTGACGCTATGAATTTCATATACAAAACTTGGGAAAATGCCTTAGTGTCAGGTTTTTGAACTTATGACGGGTGACCCATGGATTTTATTAAGGAAGTAAATGGACTTTCTAAAAATTATATGGATGTTTTAAAATAAACACATAATTAGAAAGTTTTCCTTTGGATCAAATTGTTAGATTTGAATATGTGAACTCACCTTCCTTTGTGTTGACACTTGATTTTAACGTGTTCTACAGGTACTTGAGTTCGGCTTTGGGAATTATGGCGTATCTTGTGTTTGTTGATGCATGTTTTGTCACTTAAAACGTTGGACTGACTTTTAAACTTTCTGGGACAATGTAATAAGATCCGTGAGGATCAAAAGACAACTTTATCTTGTCATGGTTATGTCGTGTTTTGGTACGTTAAGTTTAAAATCTATGTTTTAAATAAGTAATATTGTCCAACACTATAATGCATCAAACATCAAGATAGAAATGGGCACCAACTTCTGTCACCACTACGTTTAATATTCCGCTGCGACGTTTTTGGGGTGTGACACATTTCACTTGAAAGTCTGTATCTCAGTCCCTCTCCCAGGGCTATGTCTCTTTCCACTCCACAACCCTTTGCCATAATTCCATCCACAATAATACCTATGTTTGAAGAAATTGAAATTCAGACACAAATTAGTCCCTCTCATGCACCCATTATTGAGAGTACACTTCCACAAATGACAAAGTTTGAACAAATCTGCTAACCCACAAACAATTGAGGAGGCTACACCCCTTGAGTTTCAATAAACTCTTGGTGGTAGTTCAAGTGGAGCAGCTACTACAGCTGGTGAACCAATTGGTTTTCAGTTAGACAGTGGTTACATCTTTAAGTCTCCCTTGAAGGCAACAACTGTTGAGGCTACAAGTGTAACCACTGCTATAGTTGGAAGTCCCCAGTACCAAGAAAAAGGGGCATACGTTTTTGATGATTTGGAGACTTATCCTATTATCAAAACAAATATAACTACCTCAGGTAGGGATTCAGGTGATCCTATTAAATTAGGTGATGAATTAAGATACAAAGAATTGACGGATTGAATGTCTTCCATGGAGTCTTCAACGACTGACTGAGATGAAAGAAATGATGAAACAAATGGTGGAACATTCTATAAGTCAGCCTAGCACTCAGCAAATTGCCAATGAACTTTGGAAATCTGTGCAATCCATCATTCAAACTCAAAGGAATATGGCTGACATCAACCATAATACTCACATGGAACTTATCAGGTTTATGGTTGAGGCGAGGTACAAGGTAACCCAAGCAGACAAAAAGGCCATTAGAGAACGTTTTGTCAAAACAACTAGCTCTGCCCCTACAACAGTCATTCATGATGAAGATGATGATGCCAAAAGGGGGGAGAAAGATTCATTGAAAATGTTGCAGCCTGATCCAAAAGCAAAACCAAAGGTGCAACAAAAGCCATAGCCTACTTCAAAATCTTCTTCAAAAGCATCAGAGGCTGGAAAAGAATAAGGGACTGATGAGACCCTTAATAAGAAGGCTGAAGAGATTGCTTTGGAAAAGCACAAGAAGCAAGATACAAAAGAAGCAAAAGCTTCCAGCTTGATAGATCAAGAAAAGGCTGAGCAAATGAAAAAGTAGGATATTGGCACTTCAAAAAGAAGGAAGTCTACAAGAAATGTCAGACATCCAATCTTCACCCCTCCTAAAACATCTGTTGAAGCTACAAATATTGTATCCTCTTCTAAACCCACAACCACTACTGAACCCAAAACCACTACTGAACCCAAAACTAAACCTCCACCACAACAACCACCACTCAAGAAGCAAAAGAAAGCTTCACCACCACCACCACCATCACCAATTCACCCAAGAGATGCTGGTACAACAAATGTATCAGCAGGTGTTAGCCAAACCACTGCTGATAAATCAGTTGTTTCAGCAGCTGTTAGCCAAAAAACTACCATGATCATTTTCTCTACACTACCAACAACTCAACCACCTCCCACACCACAAAGATTCCCTACACATCTTGTCACACCCTCAATTTCCATGCGCAGAGTATTACCGCGAGGCGTATAACTGACTACGATCATGCCACCAATCATATTGAACAATAAATATAACAAGTTAAACACATCACTACCAATACGATTAGTGACTAAAGTCCAAAGTTCTAAGTCCAAAAGCAATGTTTAAAGTTATCGGCGAAAGCATTAAGTTTAACAACCCAAACACAAGTTTTAAGTTCATAAAATAATTATTTAGACCCATCATTGGTTCAGCGCAACTACTACACTCCCCCGTTGTAAGCTCCTGACCTGTTCCTAAGTACCTGTAAAGCATGCAGTAGGGTGTCAACACAAAGTTGGCAAGTTTACGGTTTATCCAGTTTTTATTTCCAAAAACTTATGTTGTTAAATTAATCATTTATATCATGCCATGGGGAGCTACCCTATCTGTAAGCTACTAAACTCCAAAATACCGAACACTTGCGACTATTGTATCGTTGTTTCGCCCTGTGTGTCAATATCTATCATCATTTACGGTTTCCAAGGCATAGTAGTTCAGGCTTGTCCTCAAAAGGCATGGTATGAGGTTAGTCAAACCTAATAGCGCTATCAACTAATATATCGTTCGCCAGGCCAGGAGATTAATCGGTATAGTAAGTGGGGACTTCGTGATAGAGTTTCATTTAGTACGCTAAGTCATGAAATATAAATAGCATTTAACAGTATTCCAAACCGGGAATACTGGGCAATCCCAAACCAGAGAAAGTGTTGTTCGTTCCGTTCCCAACCACCGGGAGTACATGCTTTTAGTAAAGTGTGTGAGCTCACCTTTGTTTTGCTCGGCAGGTTAATTACTTGTTTTAAAGTTGGTCAATCGCGTCGTATTATGGTTACCAATATCAATTAGGTTGGTATGAAAGTAATCCAAGTAATCTTACACGTATCTAACACGTATCATACAAGCATGTACGGTGAACAGTATACGGGCAACACATATGTTCACAGCAAAGCCCAAAAGAAATAAGTGTGTGCAGCCCAATAGTTTACAGCCCACACGTAAGAGTGTGCGGTCCACACAAGAGTGTGCGGCCTCCACTCGGTGTGCGGTCATGCTCTAACTGATTGTACAAAGTGTATTAGGCGCTTGTACGATGAGACTGTGCGGTCTTAGGGGTGTGCGGCTATGAACCTTCTACTTGTATGTTGTGCATCAAAAATTGTTCATCAGGGGTGTGTGGCCTACGTGGCATTTAAGTGTGTTGTTTGCCATGAAACGTTGTACATCAAGCAGTGCAGGGGTACGTTGCATGAGTGTGCGGATTTAAATAAAATCAAACATAAATCTTTTATGTTCATCAGATCAACATCATTTCTTATAAACCCTAGCTTTAAATTTATTTGCACACAAACAGGTTCATTAAATCTTTATCGGATAATTATTTGGACCATCTATTAATACTAACAATAATCCGATCTATTATTTCATCATCATCAATCAATCTACCCACACATACAAGCATCCAGCCATAGACATCATGTAATCCTAGTTCATTAATCACACTAACATCAATCATCTCCACAAGTTCCTTCATACGAAATCCATCAACCATTTACCCAAACAGATCTAGGTTTCTACATCATTAATATTCATCCAAAAATCCCCATTTTTCACATAATGTCTTGTATCTCTTTGAAATTTAATCAAAACAATATTGGGTCTTGATACTAGTTTAAATCCTAAATCTTTGTATAATCACCAACAACATTATCATAAAGCATACTATCAAATTCATGAATGTTATATCAACATTTATACCCTAACATAAGTAATCCTTGTTAAGTAAGTTATTATTTTTACAACAAATGTTTAGTATGTTCTTTATCATTATACAATCATCATCATCAACATGTCATACTAATACATCATCATTTAATCATAATCAATCAAACAGTGGTAACACTAACCTGGAATCGGGGATGTAAAAGAGTGTACACTAGTAAGTGAGTTCTTTAAGAGGAAAAGAAAATTTTCAAAGAAGAAAAGTTGCTGATGTTGAGATCTACAAAAGGGAAATGATTTTATAAAAGGAGGAATGTTGAAGGGAGAGAGAGAGAGAGAGAGAGAGCCGCTGCAGAATTTTTGGAAACGTTCTCTAGGGTTTTGCACCATGTGGGTATTTATACATGCGGAAGGATTCCACACACTCATACATATGCACATGATCTAGTGTGCGGCTCGGGTTATGAGAATAAAAGGGATTGCGGGCATATGTAGTGTGCAGCCATTCAGAGGTGGGATGACTAGGTGTGCGACAAAGATACTTTGTATTTATCCATTACACCCATCATTCATACAGATATAGACTGTTAAGTGAGGTGTGCAGCTAATTAGAAAGTGCATGGACAATGGAAGTGTGTGGCCATTCATGTATATATAATGCAAACCATTAAATAATGACTCACAATTACATATTACATCAACAACTCACAATTTAAATAATAATCCTAATGCACAACATTCATATATGTATGTAGCCAATCAAATATATTCACACACTTTCACATAAGGACCAATTAACCATAACTAACCACCTTCATTAATTTCACAAGATTACACTGCAAGGTGGAACGTGAAGGGAAAACCTGAATTGTCACATTATCCCCAAGTTGAAAGAAATTTCATCCTGAAATTTAGCGCGCAACCACTGAATATGCTAGTTTAGTTAAACGTTTTCTCGGGGTGTCACACCACCCCCCTGTTGGTTTGGAAAGTAGCTTCAGTGCTAGAGGTATTACTCTTAAACAACTATGGATACTTGCGCATCATTTGGTCTTCCCATTCCCAAGTAAACTCTGGACCACGACGTGAGTTCCAACGAACTCGGTGTCACACCCCCAAAATCCACACGCGGAGTACCACCGCTTGGAGACGTGACATGACCAGGATCAAGCCACCAATCATATTGAACATAACATAAAATTAAAATAGTTTATCAATCCCACACAATACAATTGATGTTCAAACCAACCATAATTTAAGTAGCGGAAGCATAATATGAAACCCAATGTAAATAACAAGTTCAAGTGTTATAAAGTTTAACATGGCGTCCACGATCCATGTCCCACAACGACTGCGCCTCCCGTGTAAGCTCCGTGTGTACATAAGGTCCTGCAAGGCATGTAACAGAGAGTCAACAACAAAGTTAAGCGAGTTCACAGTAAGTAAGTTCGTGATAGTAAGTTCGTTGCATCACCATGCGTTTTTAAGTAAGTCAATTGTATGTTCATTTAGTGGGGGCTTCCCATGTGTGTATGTACTAGACTAGAGGTAACCGTAAGTGTTCTTCTTAACCCGAGAACAGTAGTACGTACGAGGTTTACGTAGGTTTTACGTAAGCGTCCTTCTTAACCCGAGGACAGTGGTACGCGGGGATTTACGTAGGTTTTACGTAAGTGCCTGTCACAACCCGAGGCAGTACTGAATATAAGTTTACGTAGGTCTTACGTAAGTGTCCTTCGCAACCTGAGGACAGTGATAAGTACAAGTATACGTAGGTTTTACGTATGGGTCCTTCGCATCCGAGGACGATGGTAGATAGTCTAGTAACAGTGTAACTACAAGTAATTGTTCAATCCCATTCCTTCAATCCCAATCCCATTCCCAACCCCCGGGAATCCCATGCCTTGGTAAGAGTGTGAACTCACCTTGGTTTGCTCGACAAATACACAGAAAAGTCAATCAAGCTATATTGTGGTCAACCACGTCCTAACATAGGTGTACCATACAAGTCAGGTTCGTATTTAGGTAGTGCACGTATGTTTTCTACACACATTTGCATACACGTATTGATCATGGCTTACATGTATATTCATGGCAGTTAACAGTACATACGAGTTCAACAGAAGAAATCACGTAACAAACAAAGGCCCAAACATGCAGCCCAATTACACATGTGTAAAGCAGTGAAAGTCCGAACCGGAAGTGTGATTATATGGTCTCGAGTCGAGACTAAGGATCTCGAGTCGAGACAGTGCGGTCTCGAGTTGTTGGCCTAAAGATCTCGAGTCGCAACCAAGGGGTCTCGGATCATGCATGTACTAGTCGAGACTAGATGGTCTGGAGTCGCAACAAGACCCGCAACCATGGTCTCGAGTTATGTTGTTTGTGCCGGTGTGGTGTGGTCTCGAGTCGAGACCGTGGGTTCTCGACTCGCAACCCTTTTCGAGATCAGAAGGTGTAACAAACTTCCTTATTCACAGCTCATTTATTTCCGTAACATTAGTAAACAATTTTTGGCACTTTCACAAATCAGATCAAATCACAATTATTCAACAATCATGCACCCTAATAATTCTCTAATCATGAACAACCGTTACACATTCAATTGGATCATCTGATTAACAAATTCAAGGACTAACATGAAACCTCTTGCAATCCACATGAATCAAACTAACCAAAATCACATACTCGAAATTCATCAAACCCATCCATGAAATCGGTGTCAACAAATTCTGGAATCAAATCATGCTCTTAGTCATTCAAACAACACAACCTCATCACATGTATATATATATACATATCGATATCCAGTATGTGAGTCCAATTCATAATCATAGTTTTAACCATGTATTTTCTAGCATGAAAACCTAATCGAAGACACCACAAAACAGTAACAATAAAAGAAATCCATAACTGATACTAACCAGAAAACCGAAGAACTACGTTGGTCGGGATTGAGAGGTCCCGGGTGCAAGGTTTGCCGTCGAACAAGAGAGAGAGAGGAAGAGAGCTTAGGGTTTGTGTGTGTTGGTGATTTGTAAATTATGAAAATCAAAACCCCTAAATGGGTTAATGAACGTGCACAAGAGAAGTGGGCCGAACCCCTCAACGGGCTGCCCTTGGTCTCGAGTCGGCCAAGTGGTTTGCGAGTGGAGTTGGGCCGAGAGAAAGATGTGTGGCCAGAAATAAAGTGTGCGGCCCATACATGATAACACGTAACATAATAAAACCTATAACATTCAATGAAATCATACACATCAAGTAGTCACGTAATGCTCATACAAGTTTCAATAAGCACAAAGATAGGTTCTTGAATACGAGTTGTCACATTATCCCCAAGTTGAAAGAAATTTCGTCCCGAAATTTGGTACGTACTCACTGAGGAAGCTAGTTAAGTTGCATGGTTTTCCCGGTTTTCCTGGGGTGTCATATCCTCCCCCCGTTGATTTGGAATTTCATCCCGAAATTCCGCAGTTGCTTCAGCCTCAGCAGTGGTTGTACTGTTTCCGAACAGTTGGGGATACTTTTGTTTCATTTGGTCCTCGCGTTCCCAGGTGAACTCTGGGCCACGACGGGAGTTCCAACGAACTCGAACAACAGGTATTATGGTGTGCTTTAGGACCTTAACATCCCGGTCCGTGATTTCTACTGGTTCCTTGATGTATCGCAACTACTCGTCGATAGTGAGCTCCTTCAAAGGAACTATGAGGGTCTCATCTGACAGACACTTCTTCAGATTCGACACGTGAACGATCGGAAATAATAGAAGTCGGCACCCCGTGCCTTGAGACAACTTCCTTGAGATATACGTCTGCTAGAGTGGAGAACTTGTCTGTTTCCTTAATAGCTAGGAAGTGTGCAGACTTTGTGAGTCGATCCACGATCACCCAAATAGTATCATTTCCACGCTGAGATCTAGGTAGGCCAGTAACAAAATCCATGGAAATTTCCTCCCATTTCCATTGTGGTATCTTGGGTTACTGAAGCAGGCCTGATGGTTTCTGATATTCTGCCTTGACCCTCGCACAGGTCAAACACTTGCCAACGTAAGTCGCTATGTGGGCCTTCATGCTAGGCCACCAATACGTAGTTCTGAGATCGTGGTACATTTTATCCGAACCTGGATGTACCGAGTGGTGAGACTTATGTGCTTCGTCCATTACAAGCTCGCGTAAGTTGCCATATAGGGGGACCCAAATACGCCCCGTTACATAATAGGCGCCGTCTTCCTTCTATTCTAATCGTTGCCTTGAGCCACATAAGGCTTCAGTCCTGACGTTTTCTGGTTTCAATGCTTCTACCTGAGCATCTCGTATCTGAGCAGGAAGACCAGACTGAATAGTAAGTTGTAGTGCTCGTACGCGCCTAGGCGTAGTATCCTTCCGACTAAGAGCGTCAGCCACAACATTGGCTTTGCCTGGATGATATTTGATGGCGCATTCATAATCATTTAGTAGCTCAACCCATCGACGTTGACGCATGTTCAATTCCTTCTGCTTGAAGATATGCTCCAGACTCCTGTGTTCGGTGTAGATAGTGCACTTGGTACCGTACAGGTAGTGTCGCCATATCTTAAGTGCAAAAACTACAGTTCCCAGCTCTAAATCGTGCGTAGTATAGTTCCATTCATGAACTTTAAGTTAACGTGACGCATAAGCAATGACCTTGTCACGTTGCATTAACACACATCCAAGACCCTGAATGGATGGTTCGCAGTAAACCACAAAATCATCCGTGCCCTCTGGCAATGAAAGAATAGGTGCACTGCAGAACCTATCTTTTAAGTGCTGAAAAGTTGTTTCCTGAGTACTACCCCAATGGTAGGTGACACCCTTCTGTGTCAGTAGTGTAAGCAGCTGTGCAATCTTGGAAAAATCCTTGATAAACCTCCTGTAATAACCTGCCAAACCCAAGAATTGGCGTATCTCCGTTGGTGTACGTGGTGCAGGCCAGTTCCTGATCGAGTCTACCTTGGATGGGTCCACATGAATCCCGTCCTTGTTTACCATGTGGCCTAGAAAGTGGACTTCACGAAGCCAGAAGTCGCATTTCGAAAACTTGGCGTATAACTGTTCTGTTCGAAGGAGCTTCAAAATAAGTCGTAAATGCTGCTCGTGTTCCTCCTGATTCTTGGAGTAGATCAGGATGTCGTTGATGAAGACAATCACAAACTTGTCTAATTAAGGCTTGCATACTCTGTTCATAAGATCCATGAAGACTGCAGGCGCGTTCGTTAGCCCGAATGGCGTGACTAGGAACTCGTAGTGGTCGTAGCAAGTTCTAAATGCTGTTTTGGAGACGTCCTCATCCCGGACTCTCAGCTGATGGTAGCCTGACCTCAGATCTATCTTTGAGTAGTAGCTCGATCCTTGCAACTGATCGAACAAATCATCAATACGTGGAAGGGGATAGCGATTCTTCACTGTCACCTTGTTGAGTTCGCGATAATCTATGCACATCCTGAAGGTACCGTCTTTCTTCTTCACGAATAGTACAGGAGCTCCCCAAGGCGAAGAGCTAGGACGAATAAAGCCCTTAGAGCTCTTGTAGTGGTTTGGACAGTTCTTCTAAGTCTAATGGAGCTAAGCGATATGGTGCACGAGCTATGGGTGCTGCTCCAGGAGCTAGCTCGATCTGGAATTCGACCTGGCGGTGAGGCGGTAGACCAGGTAAGTCTTCAGGAAACACTTGAGGAAAATCACGTACAACTGGGATATCCTCTAATCTCTTCTTTTTCGTTGATGTGTCTGTAACAAGTGCCAAAATGGCATTGTGACCCTTTCGTAAACATTTATGGGCCTTCAGGAAGGTGATGATGCCAACCACGGCACCACTCTTGTCGCCTTGAACTTCGAGAGGTTCCTTACCAGAACGGGGAATACGAACAATCTTCTCCTTGCATAAGATCTCTGCTTGCTGTTGGGACAACCAATCCATACCAATGACGATGTCGAAACTACCCAGAGCTATAGAAATGAGAATGATAGAGAAAGTCTGACCAATGAGGATAAGATTACAACCCTGAACTATGTGTGTGGCCTCTAGACTTTTACCGTTGGCTAACTCTACGACATGATTGGTGTTTAAGGGTGTTGGTGTATGTTTTAACAATTGACTAACTTTTAGAGACACGTAACTGGTATCCGCTCCCGAATCAAATAAAACAGGAACATAAAAGTCGTCAAGAAGAAACTTACCCATAACCACGTTAGAATCATTCCTTGCGTCACCCTGCCCCAGCACAAATGCACGACCCCTAGCGCCGTTGTTCCCATCATTGTTATTCCCCCCGTTGTTGTTTTCGTTGCCTTGGCTATTGTTGTTGTTGTTGTTCTGGTTTCGGTTCAACTGGGGGCAGCGTCTATTGAAGTGACCTTCGGCGCCACAATGAAAACATCCTTTGTTGCCCTGTTGCTGATTTTGCGGTGTTTGCTGCTGCTGCTGGTTCTGAGTTACAGGCCGTGGGCTCCTACAATCCTTGACCTCATGACCCATCTTGAGACACCTCTAACAACGACCCTTGTTGCACTGGCCACTGTGGTGTCTGTTACAATTGTTGCATCTGGGGTGATTTCCTCGATACACACCCCTTCCCTGATTGCCCGAAGATTGCTGACCAGGGCTCTGATAGTTGTCAGTCTTTCGCTGCTGAACCTGAGACTGAACTGAAGCTGAACCCTTGCTAGAATCCCCCTCCCATTTTCGCTTGTTGTCACTGGGAGTAGCATGAGTAGCTGAAGTGGTAGCGATAGCAGTAGCGCTGATACGTTTAGGCAGCCTGTTATGTTCCACTGCCTGATCCGTGAGGCGATGAGCAAGATGCTGAATATCCTGGATATTATCAAGGTTAGCCGATGTCACATGGCTCTGAATTTCTGGCGCTAGCCCCTCGAGATACAACTCAATGCGCTTGATTGGAGGGTCCACCATAGTTGGACACAAGATGGCCAGCTCGTTTGACCGTTTCGTATAAGCTTCAATTTCCGACCCTATCATTTTCAGATGAAAGAGCTCCACTTCCAGCTTGTGGATGTCATCACGTGTGCAGTATTCTCGTGTGATGAGTTCCTTGAAATCATTCTAAGGGGTGGCGTTAGCAGCTGCCAGGCCTAATATCTGAACTTTCGCATTCCACCAAGTGTTGGGTGAATTGTGACCTCATACAATCGTGTCGGGTGAGCAACAGCCGCTTTGTCACAGTACTTACATATGGGCTAACAGGTCACACTTTGGCCAAGTATCCTACATTATAGGGGAGTAAGTAAGGTTTTCATTCCTTCCTTTCAATGCTTCCTCCATGCCTTCGGGAGAAACCTATTCCCAGGGTGTGACGGGTGGTGTGTACAGGGCCCGGGTACATATTCACCGCGGCATGCTGATCCGCGATTACTAGCGATTCCAACTTCGTGTTCCCGAGTTGCAGATGGTAGGGACTGAGGCTCTGAAGGCTTTACAACTTTCTTCAATTAGGGAATAGCGCAGATGGATCAATCACGCGGTTGAAGAAAGATCTGCACTTCCCTTTTACAACATAGGAGGGAGGCGCCTACTTGACTACCACAGACCTCCTTTACTACTTGAACTATGAAGCCAATTAGTAACACAGAGCATATAAGAAGAAGTGCTTAAAACTAAGTAAAAGGGCGACCACCTTCAACAGACTGTTAAGGAGAGGAGGGGAGAGTTCGACCGCCCTAAGCCAACCAGAACGGCAAAGAATATCGGGATTAGTCTCCTTGCCATTGCTACCGTCTTTGAAAGTCTAGCTATCCTCTCCTTGTCATGCTTAGTTATTCTACATTGCTCCTTCTTCTGATCGATGTTCTCGCCTCCCCCGTTTGGGCTCTCGCTCGAATCGGAACCTTTATGGTAGGCTTTCGATTCAATCTAATAGCCTACCTATCGGGCGCCAGATACAGAGCGGTTACCACTCAACGGGTTCCTCAACGAAGCGAAACTGATCATCGATCGTGAGTTCCTTAAAAGGAACAATGAGAGTCTCATCTGACAGACACTTCTTCAGATTTGACACATGGAAAACATTGTGTACCGCACTGAGTTCTTCAGGCAAGTTTAGTCTGTATGCTACTGTACCGATTGTCTTGGTGATTTCGAAACGTCCGACATAACGCGGATTATGCTTGCCCCTTTTGCCAAAACGAACTACACCTTTCCAAGGTGAAACTTTCATCAAAACTCGGTCTCCAACTTGGAATTCCAAAGGTTTTCTACGCTTATCCGTGTAGCTTTTCTGACGGTCGTAAGCTGCCGCCATTCATTCTCTAATTTGGGCAATCTTTTCCATGGTGTCGAGTACAAGTTCAGGGCCAGTGATTTGGCAATCGCCAACTTCAGCCCAACACAAAGGTGATCTTCATTTCCGTCTGTATAATGCCTCGAACGGTGCTGCCAGAATGCTAGTGTGGTAACTGTTGTTATAAGAAAATTCTACCAGAGGTAAGTGTCATTCCCAGCAGCCATTAGCAAAGTCGATGACACATGCTCTCAGCATGTCTTCTAGAGTTTGGATGGTACATTCAGTTTGACCATCCATTTGCGGGTGATAAGCGGTGCTCATGTCTAAACATGAGCCAGAGGATTTGTGCATAGCCTGCCACAAATCAGATGCGAAATGTGGGTCATTACAGTCAAAATAGGGTGAAATAAAATATAAAAGAATCATGACTACCAAGTCAGACACCTTGGTTCAACGAACGATCTCGCTAGATGATTATTGAACACGAAATCGAAGTTGTTCATTTGAAACGATTTCAAACGAAACCTTAAATCTAAAGAAAATAAAGTTCAAAGCTTTACTTACCTTTTTACCTAATAAAAGAAACAAACACGTTCACTTGTACTCGCTACCGGAATCTCAAATCCGGGTATGCTTCCTTTGATGCAAGAAGTGACTGTTTGATTTTGTGATTTTCTTATTCTTACTCAACAAAAGAAAAGCCAAAATCAACTACAAAACCTTTTGTTCCCTTTTTATTTTCAACCACAGTAGCCTAGCACAAGTGTTAGAGATCAATTACAACTCCTTTGCATATCCCTTTTTTTTATTTGTCCAACGGACGCATATGAGTTTTTAAATTGGAAGTAACTAAAGATATATACAATATATCGGGGATGGTTCAAATGAAAACTACTTTTATTGTGAAAACTAACTAAAAAAAGCCTAAAAACACACCAAATTTTTTTTTCATTTTTTTTATAAAAAATCGCAGGTTTTTTTATATAAAAAAAATTTCAAAAAAAAAATAATTTTTTGTATTACACATGTGTAATACTACACGTGCACTACAAAAAAAAAAATTTTTTGAACTTTTTTTTATATACTAAAAGTGGCGAAAATTTTTATGCAAAATAAATAAATAAATAAATTTTGGTATGTTTTTTTGACTTTTTTAATTAGTTTTCGAGTTTTCACAATAACTAGTGGTTTTCATTTGAACCTATATATATATATATAGGGTTAGGATCAAGAGTGAACACCTCCCTCATTTGTGAACTGTGTGAACTCATCTTGGCCCTTGATTTTAAAAGGATAGGATTGTCTTTACCTAATTAGATTTAATTCTTATTTAATTTTAAACCAATTATAATTAAGATTTATCCTAATCAGTTACCATAATATTCTACCTAATTCCTGCATTTTAGGAATTGAAATTAATGATTCATAAACAAAATTACAACCTTTCTCTCTCTAAATCAAGAAGATCAGACCTCCCTTTTTTTGTTCCAATGTTTCCTTCTTCTTCAACAATTCAAGTTCCTTCAAAAGACGATTTGATTTGTGGGATATTGCAGATATCAATTAAAGTTTAAATTTTTTTCCTTATTTCTTTTATACGAATGTGTATAATTTTTCCCCTCATTTCTTTCTTTCATCGTACATCAGTTCCTTAAACCCAGGAAATCAAGTTCCAATTTCATTGTACATCACGTCAATTTTTGGTCTGAAGATCGATCGAAACTATATCCTCGTTGGTAGTTGATTTGGTTATTGTAGTTTTATTCCGACGAACATGTGTACTGTATATTACATAAATCCCTACAGAAGTTTACTTAGTTTTTTAATATGTGTTTTATATACTGTATATTACATGAACACTTGTATACTTACCTGTTTACTATGTCTGTACACATATGTACTTGAATATTTATACACTAGTACTCATGTGTACTGAGTTGCATAATGTGTGTATCATATTGGTTATCATAACTGTGCACCTGTGTATTGTGAACATATTGTATAAAATTTATTATTAATAAGCTATATTAAGTAAACTGAGGTGTATAAAAGTCTAAAAACAAAAAAAAACATACAAATAGAAATAGAAATTAAATTTGAGTTCCATTATTTCAAAACAAAACAAAAACCCATAATAAATGGAGGAGATAACCATAGATAATTAAGCTATTTGGTTACAACCTTCCATATTTGTTAATTTTATATGTACAATAATACCCTTCTACATTTAATTAAATATATAAAATTAAACCAATAATTACGATCTTGCCATTCTATTAAAATCTTAAGATGATGAAGATCAACAGTCCATATAAGTTCACACAGTTCACTCTTAGGAGGGTGTTCACTCTAGAACCCTACCATATATATATATATATATATATATATATATATATATATATATATATATGTATATATATATATGTATATATATATATATATATATGTATGTATATATATATATATATATATAGTGTGAGGTTCATTGGGGAACACTAAAAAAGTGAGGAACCGGGGAACACTCTTAAAAATTTAACGTAACATGTTAAAAATTAATTTTTTAAACATCTTTTTCGGCGCTTCTCCTTATATATACTTGTAGAAGCATTTTTAATAAAACAAAAAATAAAAAACTAAAAATATTAAAAAAACAATTAGAAAAAGGCTAATTTTTTTTTTACAAAACTTATTTTTTTATTCGACTAGTTTCTCCTCCTTTTTATAAAGAAAAGCGCTGAAAAATTTTTGAAAAAAAATTGATTTTTAACATGTTAAGTTAATTCTATAAGATATAACTGTTTTTTTAACATTTTTTTATATTTTTAGTTTTTGAATTTTTTTATTAAAAATGTTTCTACTTGTATTTATAAAAAAAAGTTCCGAAAAAATTTAGAAAAAAATAATTTTTAACATGTTAAGTACAATTTTTAAGAGTGTCCCGCATTCCCCAATTTTTTAGTGTTCCCCAATCAACCATCTCTCTCTCTCTCTCTCTCTCTCTATATATATATATATATATATATATATATATATATATATATATGTATATATATATAGGGCCAGGTTAATTTCAGAACCATTAATATTTACAGAACTCGAAGAACTCCTAATAAACAATCTTTTTAGTTATATACTTTTATGTTTAGGATAATTTTATCATTTATTATGTGTATTTTTACGATTACATACATGTTAAGAGTAATTTTATCATTTTTATATATAATTTTATGTTGGTGCACTACGTCTATTGACTTCGTCTTGTATCATGTAATAGATTAGGATAGGTTAGAATATTCTGTGCACGAGGTTCGGGAAACCAAATATGGTGGATTAGCATTGAGGTCCGCTTATATGGACACTGTCCATATAAGCGAACCACACACATCACACAAGTCCGCTTTTAGGGTTCGCTTTTAGGACAGACCATATAAGCGAACCAGATCTATTATAAATAGGTGCATGTCTGTTTCATTTGGCACGGTCCTGATTCTGTAACGAAGTGCTGCCAAATTGCTTCCAGGTTGTAAACATTGTCAAAATCAATAAAGTGAAGCATTATATTTAGTTTGAGCGTCTAATTCACTGATTCCGCCTTTGAATTGGATAAACCACTCTTCTGATCGACTCATTTAGGGTCAACGACGATCCAACAAGTGGTATCAGAGCTCAGGAGGAAGAGTTCAGCTCAAATTTGATCCGTTTTCTATCTTCTACACCTTCTTTTTCGATTTAGACAAGTTTACACGGTTAAAATTGGACAAATTTTTCACAGGACGTGTATTACTGGACAATAACAAACCCTTGAAAGTTTCGAGTTAAACTTCGGATTAAAAATGGTCAAAATTGGTTAAAAACTGAGGTCCGCTTTTACGGTTAATCGGAGATCCGCTCGAATTAACATGTTCGGTCCGCTTTTGTGACTCTGATCCGCTCCAAAAACAGCCTAGATCCGCTTTTAGTGACAGTTGAGATCCGCTTTTAGTGACAATAACTGGTCCGCTCGTATGACACCATCTGGTCCGCTTTTACGTACAAACCTGGTCCACTGAGCATACATTTTCTGGTCCGCTCGAATAACCGTTTCAGGTCCGCTCGAACGTACAAATCAGGTCCGCTTGAAATATCTTGTTAGATCCGCTCGAACAGACATCAACTAGATTCGCTCGAACGAGATCCGCTTATATGTCCAATCAAGAGATCCGCTTATATGTCCAATCAAGTTTGCTTATTCAGTCGTTTTGATTGGTCGGCTCATTTGTTCAAAGAAGTTTCGCTCATACGTTCAATCCGATTTTCGTCCAAGTGTCAAGATTATTTCACGACAATCGAGTATTAGTATATTTCAAATTACTTGATATTGTTTGAACTGATTAAGTTTGTTTGCTTGCTTCCAGGTCATTGCTTTCAGGTGATTAAAGATGTCGGATTTTGGCGAAGAGTTTTACAACACGTTTTACAACGCATTTACTTCAGAAGATGTACCAATTACTCCAAAGAATGCTACTAAAGTGATATCAGAAAGTTTGAGTTACGACAATGTGTACGGAAATCATCAAAGACCACCAAAGCTCATGAATATTGAAGATTATCACTGGTGGTATGAAAGATTTGAAAATTGGGTGCAAGCTTATGCGTATGATAGCTGGATTTGTTTAACTTTGGGATATAATAAACCAAGAAATGATAGACGTGAATTGATCACACTGAAAGACTTCACAGCAGATGATAAAAAGGAACATTCAGCAGAATTGAGAATGAAGACTCTACTTCAACAATCTATCAGAGAGGATATTTTTTCACTGCTTCAGTATGGTGAAACATCTAAGTCAATTTGGGAAGCGTTAAAATTGAAAGCTAAAGGAGGGAAAGATATCAAGAAAAACAAAATATCTTTGTTGAAAAAGGAGTTTGATATGTTTAGCTGCATGAAGAATGAAATAGTTCGTCAAATGATAGAACGTTTTTGTCATCTGAAGATTGAGTTGGAAAGATTTGACATTAGGAAAGAGAGAGAAGAAATGGTGGATAAACTTGTTGAAGCCTTACCACATGAAGATGATTGGAAAACATATGCGATTGTGTTGAAAAATGATGCTAACTTTGATAGTATGACATTAGATCAATTGACTGAAAAAATAGAGGGACATGATCTGTTGATTCAAAAACAAAACAAGATGTCAAACTCTAACTATCAACAAAATGTTGGTTTGTACTACCGAAGAGGGTTGATACAAAACAATGAATCTCCAAGGATCAAAACGGGTTTTACAGCAGAAAAGACAAATGAGTCACCAAAGAATACATCTTCAAATTATGATCCGGGTTATCATGCATCGTCTGCAACTGAATCGTCAAATTTAAACTCCAACCTTGATTGGAAGAATTCTCCATTGCTGAATAATGAATTTGCTCAACAGCACATGAGCTTTCTAGCTTCCATTCTGGTATCTTACGAAGGTCTAATTGCAGGAAAGATCGGAAATCCTAACTTGACAAAAGAGGATTACGATCAGGTGGATCCAGAAGAAATGGAACTAATGGATATTCGTTGGTGCATGGCGAGTGTCATTCGAAGAGCTCAACGATTCATGGAGATCACTGGCAGAAAATGTTTGAATGGGCCTGGAACGAAGATGGGTTTTGACAAAAATAAAGTTACTTGTTTCAAGTGTAAGGAAAACGGTCACTTCAGGAGGGAATGTCTAAACAATAGAATTGATGATAGTGTAAATCCGTTTCGTGATGATTACTACAAAAAGCTATCTATCACAAGAGCAATGAACAGCCAACCAGAAAGCAAATTGATGGAGGATCATCCAAAGAAAAGAAAGCTGCTTTGTCTTTCGGTAGTCAAACTGTGGATAGTATAGAAAATGATTATGAATCTATGGTTCAAAATTTGGATTTGAAAGATGCAGAAACACCAGGTTCCATAATCTATGAGGATGAGGCTTATGATTGGAGTCAACATGATGATAAGGTTATCAAAGTGGGGGCTAAAGCAATGGTGGCTGAAGTAACACTGACTCGAGAAGAAAGACATGCTCGTATGAGATTGGATGATGTGTATAATGCTTACAGAGAAGCAACATGGGCAGGTAGGTGGAGCGAAGATAAAGGATGCTATGTTGATCCTCAAGGAAACCCAACTGTTGATCCAAAGACAGTTGACCTTGATGCACTAGTTGCTGCTATTCCTACTGTGGATGTTTGGTGCAAAGGCATTAGGGAGAATCCAAGGTACAAACAGCAGGTTGAAGAAGGCATTCGGAAAGTAATTTTTGCTAGTCTGGAGAAGAAAAAGTAGAAGACAGTCGAAGAGATTGTGACTGAAAGTGAAAAGATGGTGAATGAAGTGAAGAAGGTTGAAAAGAAAGCCGAGGAAGGTATTGAAGACAAAGTGCAAGTCGATGAAGAAGATCAGATTCAGAAGACTGAGGAAACCAAAGTGCCAGTCATTGAGGTAATTATTCAAACTGATACTTCTGATAAAATTGATAATGAAGCTGAACAGCAATGCAAGAAATGCATGGAAACGTGCAGTGCTTGTATTGAGAAAGATGAAAAACTCAACAACAGAGACACTGAATTTACTAAAATAAATAAAATTTTCAAAGAAAAATGTCATGAGATGAGTGAAATTGAAAAGTTTTTGAAACAAGAAAATGAAAAATTGAAACAAAAAGGTGATGATCTTGAAATAGAAAACAAGGTTTTAAAAGAAAAGTGTTCAGCTGGTTGCAACGAATGTGTTCCAAAAGACATCAAAATTCAAGAGTTGCAAAAAGAATATGATGTAATGAAACTGTCATATGAAACTGTAAAAGAAGCGTATGAAACTTTAAAGAGTAAAGTCAAAAGTCTAGATGATAGATTGTGTGCTTGTCAAAGAAACACTAAATTTCTTGAAGCTAGATTTGAAGATAAACAAAGAGTGGTAAACCAATATATTGATGATGTTGCTAAGCTTAAACAAGAATTGGCAGACAAAGAAAAGTTGGTCAATAAATTGCAAAGCTATCATTCATCTTCATATATTCTGGAACGTATTTTCAACATCACACCCGATGAGAAAGAGTCTGAAAAGAACAAAAAGGGAATAGGGTCTGAATACCATCAAGTTCCACCACCGTTGGAGAATAATTATACATTCTATGATGGCGAAAAAGTGGAAAAAGTAATCAACATGGTTGATCAGTTACCCGACAACATCGATGTGATTTATACCACATCTGATGATATAAATGATTCAGGGGTGGTTGATAAAGTTGTTGAAAGTGTTTTCAAAGAAGAGTCAGTTGATGCAGGTAAAACTGAATCACAAGTTGAAAATGAAGGAAATTTTCATGATGAATATCTGAAAAGTACAACATCCGAGAAAAAGTTGAATGATGATTCAAAGGGATTGGTTTATACCATGATTGGATCAGACAAATTATTCTTAGACGTTGTTTTCCCGATTCAGAATGTGATTTCAGAGAAAATTGACAAAGTTTTCAAGATGGTTGAAATTCAGAAAAATCTGAAATGTCGAAGTTTGCTGGTAAAGGTTACAGAGGTTCTTATAACAAATCGGGTTCTAAAAAGAAAAACATGAAAGCTGGTTTGGGTTATAAAAAGGAACAAAACCGGAATAGAAGTAATAGGCAAAATTTCCAGACAAAAACGAGTTTTGTTCAAGGAAAAAGTTTTACAGAAGAAGAAAAACTCAAAATTGGACAACAGTCTAATGCAGAGTTTGAGGCTATGAAAAGGAAACAACATCAGGCTAAGGATGTTTCAAAGACAGTTTGTTTTAAATGTGCTCAAATTGGACATGTTGCACGAAAGTGTCCAAATCCACAGCCTGTTGATGTTGAAAAACAGAAATCTGAGAGTGTGAAACCGAGGTCAACCAAATTTGATTTGAAACAAACTTGGGGATATAACACAACCAAGTTTGCTCTGAATCAAAATTGGAAAGCAAACCCAAACAAGTTCAATTCAAAACAGACCTGGAATTCTCACACACCCAGATTTCAAACAACACAGAGTTGGAAAACATCAGTTGATAAGACAAAGCCTCAAGAGTTTTGGAAACCACGTGTTGCTCAGAAACAAAAGATTGTAAAACAGACAAATTTTTACAAAAGAGGTACTCTGGAAGGTCAAGTATGGTCGGTTAAGAAACATGTTAATTTGATAAAAGATGAGAAACAGAAACAAATTTGGAAACCAAAAACTGAAACAATAAGTTCAACTTCTGAGGTGAAAACGTCTGAGGATTCAGTTTTGGTTGCCTATGATGCAAATTTTCCACCGCTCAAGGCTGAAAACTTTAAAATTCAGGTTGCTAGAATCAAGGTTACACCTAAGGCTGCTGAGGCCTGGGTGGACACCATGTTTGATTAAGCGGTTGAAATTGCCAGAGCTTCCTTTATGGCGAAGCATGAATCGGCATCTTTATTGATTGAAATTTTTTTTGTGTCAACTTGTTTGCGTATTTGATAAAGTTTGAACGTGCAGGTACTCAATGGTACAGAAGATTGTCAGAATGCAAATAAGAGTAGCCTGGCACTAGAGTAGGACAAAGATGAACTCTGGTTTGGTCAGACAGGGAGTTTGTGTGTTGTTTTGTGAAAATTTGAACAATATGTGATGTTTGTTGTTTGTTTGTTTGTTGTTTGTTTGTTTGATTGATGTTTGTGATGGTTGTGGTTAATTTTGTTAGTCTAAGTGTTGATGGATTACGCCGAAACCCTCACGGCTGAACAAGCTTAATTACTGTCATAGATTGAAGCACGGTTTTCTAACGGGCAAAATCAATGGGTTGTAAATCATGGGGGTACTTGATAATAGTTTTTCTGCAAATCAGAGCACTCTAAGCAGAAAATGGATGGCGAGACAAAGCTATCAGTATCGGTTTGTCAAATTTCTTTAATGGTTTTGCATTTTAGGGGGAGAAAAATTGTCAGAAAATACAAAAACATTAGAAATTTTGAAAAATACAAAAGCATGATAAAATTAAAAAAATTGAGTTTTGCGTAAAAAGAGGAAATGATAGTACATCAGTAGACAGTTACGGTACACTAAAGATTTGTATAGTATAAAGTGTTAAACAGTTTTACTGATGATGTGTTGATAGATTGTTACACATTTAGTAGATTTATTCGGGATATGAACTTAGAATTTCAAATTTGCGAAGTTCGTGGGGAACACTACTTGGATATATAGGTAACCCCTGAAATCTCGTTTGAAAGGTCTCATATTCTGATATACTAGGTTTTTCTACTATTTGATGTCTGGGGTATTATTCCGGGACTTCTGCTGAACGGAAGTTCTGACCTAGTCCTTGAATAATGCTTTGCCTGAAATGCTTGAAACATAGCATTATAGCCCTCAGATTGATTAGACAATAAAATTGATAATCATCTGTTGTAGCAAAAAGATCCTCTAAAGGGGACATACCTAAAAGTCGAAACTGATATCTCTCTGCGCATACGGAAGTGTCGACCTGAGATCCCTCAGTTTTCGCATATCCTAAATTATGTACAGACATCATTTTAGTACAATCACCTGTGTATCTTAATATTGAGATTCTGGATACGGGAGTATATTCAAGAGGTGGGACACATGAATGAGCTAAGTTCATAATTCATCTAATTTGTATCCTGAATAGTTTGAAAATTATGTGAGAATTTAGAAACAGTCTATGTAAATTGTTTAATACTGGGTATGATTTAAAGCTTAACGGTACTTGAGACTTGTCAAAAACTGATATGATCCTCTGACGCATATTCATAAAAAAATATTGTTTGTAAATATGTGTGTACATATTTCTTTACTGCTTTATATTTTCAGAAAATACAAAAAGATTTTGATTTCTGCTTTATTTTCGATAAACCGATGTCTGAGTTGCTGAGTTTCAAAATCTAAGTAAGCTGATTGTGTTTCTGAAAATAAAACAAGTTTATTAATTTGAAATTTGAAATTTCTAGAAAACTTCAAAAACAAGTTTGTGATATCTTCAAGATCATTAACTTGAACTTGAATGATAATTTGTGGGGGAGTTGGATTCTTTATATTGTCAAAAACTGTAAAGATTGTTGATAGGGGAAGTGATATAGAGAGTTGAATAGAGCTAGATTACGGTTTCTGGTTAATGGTTTTAAAATGATTATTACGTATCATTTGTTTGAGAATTGCAGATGTTATATCAGACTATGATCCGGAGAGCAGAGTTTAAGGGGAGTCTGAAGACTGAAGAGTTTGTAGCTGAAAAGCAAGGTGTCGATCCCTAAAAGCACGGAAGCTTGACGAGAGGGGGAGCCTACAGATGATGAAGATTGTTAAGATGATCACAGAGAAAGATAGAAGGATACTTATATTGTTACAATCTGAACAAGTTGGCAAAGATGATCAAGACTGAAGAGGTGGCATAACAGAGAATGCTCACTGAAGACTTCGTTAATATCCGAGGGGGACTCTGTTGGTGCACTACGTCTATTGACTTCGTCTTGTATCATGTAATAGATTAGGATAGGTTAGAATATTCTGTGCACGAGGTTCGGGAAACGAAATATGGTGGATTAGCATTGAGGTCCGCTTATATGGACACTGTCCATATAAGCGAACCACACACATCACACAGGTCCGCTTTTAGGGTTCGCTTTTAGGACAGACCATATAAGCGAACCAGATCTATTATAAATAGGTGCATGTCTGTTTCATTTGGCACGGTCCTGATTCTATAACGAAGTGCAGCCAAATTGCTTCCAGGTTGTAAACATTGTCAAAATCAATAAAGTGAAGCATTATATTTAGTTTGAGCGTCTAATTCACTGATTCCGCCTTTGAATTGGTTAAACGACTCTTCTGATCGACTCATTTAGGGTCAACGATGATCTAACATTTTATAACTACACATATGTAAACTAGTTTTTTTTACATATATGTAATTAGTTATGACACATATATATATATATATATAATTTTGGCAATTCAAAATTTGTAAACTACTTTTAACATGCATGTAATCAAAGAAATACATATAATACATGATAAAAAGATCCTAAATACAAAAACTGATATATAAAATGATTGTTTATTAGGAGTTCTGAAAGTTCTGTAGTTATTTAGAGTTCTGAAATGAACTCAACCCTATATATATATATATATATGTATATATATATATATATATGTTGGGATTGAACTCTATCAGAGGAACAGATAATAAGAGCCAAAACCGGATCACAACAGTGGATTCATAATAAGCAGATGTTTGCATTAAACTTTCCCCTTGAAAGTGGTTATAACACCTGATGGCCCTCATCCACTGTTTATATACTACAACTGCTGACCATCAAGTACTGCTTGTGTACAACAACTGCTGAAGACAAAAGTACAGCTCTTTAATCTACTGCCCGAAGTCAAGTGCTGCCAAAGACCAAAGCCCTGCTTGGAATAAAGCAGTGGTATGAAGAAACAGTTGTTTACTTTGTCTATTGTAATAGTATCAGTGGTTAGCTAGCAGTAGTTATATGTATCAGTGGTTACAGGTTGTCAGGTTGTTAGATGTCACTTTCATGGTGACGTCAGCTAAGATGCTTCAGAGGTTTGATTTGCCTATAAATGGAATAGTATCCTGTACTGTTACATTTGATGGACTGAGTGAGTTCTTCTCCTCTGATCCAATCCTTTCATCTTGTGTAATCAACTATGGAGTATCAGGCTGAGGGGGAGTTTAGTTTGTAAGCATGCTTTGTAATCTTTTGATTTGTATTGTAATCATTCGACTCAATGAAAAGCATGTCTTTATCAAAACTATTTTCCTCTTTGATTGTGTTTACAAAGTTTGTGTTCATTTCCGCTGCATAAATCATTAAATCATGTTTAATTATTGTCCATCTATTACAAACAAACACAATCTTGAGAGCCTCAGATCTTAACAATTGGTATTAGAGCTCGGACAGTCAAATTCGATCTAAGAATCAATTTGACATAATAGTTCAGCTCAAAATTCATTGATAATAAGGTTGATTGTATTTTGTTGAAAAACAGAGTAACGAGTAAGGACTTTCAAAGTTGCTACTCAAAAACTCTGTAAAACAACCAAGATGTCATAAGACACACAAACTTCTTATAACAAGTGATATCATACATAAAACACCTATAACTTTCAGATCTGAAAAATGACTGATGACTATGGTATAATCGTTTTCTTTACAAATTTGATTTCAAGTGTTGATATGAAGTTTGTGTTGTTTCCATCATGTCTGATACTAAGGTATGAACCTCTGGTCAACAAAAACCTATGTTTTGTAAAACATTAGTGTTTTTGTTAACATTAAAAGAGGGAAATTAAAACTTTAGTTATCAAATCTTATGTGTTGAAAAACAGGTTGAGAATCTTGTTGAAAAGGATCAAATCAACTTTGTTAAGAACACTTTAAGAAAATCAGGTGTTAAGACAGACTAAATCATAGGTAATGTGAGATTTGACAAAAATATGTGCAAAAAATGTCCAAGTCTTTCCAAACATTGCTGTAAAATGATTCTGGTCTGAGTATTTCTTCAATAAAAACCTCCCAATAAGTATTTTAGTACTTATGAATGGGAAGGGTTAAAAGGGAAAATGAAAAATCACAAAAACTCATAAATGTGTTTATCTCACAACTTTTGAAGTCAAAAGAAAAGAGTATAAATAAAAAAAACACTTAAGAGTTCAGAATTGGGTAAACAATGGTCATCAAGCAGCTGTGTGCATGTATTGATTCAGGTAAGTTTAGGTAACAATAGTGTCACTAGTGATTTAACTCAAAAGAGGACTAGGCAAGTTTTTCAGTGTCATCACATGGTAACAAAGTCTATGACAGGACATTCAAAACCTATGTGTACATGTCTCCTCATTTTTTGCAATCAATTAACAAGGAAGTGGTCTCAAACAGTTATCATCATTGACTACTTTCTTAAAACTTGAAGAATGATGTGACCATGAGTTTTAATTGAAAATATTCCAGACCCTTTTTGATGTTGTTTTTAGAATAACCTTTAATTTTTTTTCTTGAAAAGGTTTTTCTAAATAAAACAGGATATATTATTCAGTTTTTTTTGGGGAATGATATATTTTGTACTTTTACCTATTTTTGATGATAAAAGTTTCAATCTCCTGTTAGGATGTATAACTCTTTTTTATATAGATACTATCCTTGAAAACAGATCAAAAGGAAATGGTACAAGTGTCAAGGTCATGTCAAACTCAAGTTTGGTTTAACTCAGATCAAAGATTGATTGCTAACAGACCTTAAAATGCATGGATACTCATATCATAATTAAAAATTATGTCTCAAAATGAGTAGCCATTGTAAAAGAGTTTTCATCATCCAGGGCACTAAACCACTGTCAGGAATTTATAAAAGTTTCAAATCTGGAAATAGACATGTGGCAAAACCTTGAATACCAATTCCTGTAAAAACTGCTGACATATTAAACTTGACAATGTGCATCTAAAATGTATTTTGTTAAGAATAGCATTCTTGCAGACACTTCACAAATCACTATCAACAGATGTTGGACATGATATTGTGGTAACACAAGACAAAATCATTCTCTTCATCTGAGCAACAGATACTAAAAACTTTTGTCAAAAGCTATACCTCTGATTCTTAACTACTGTTCTACTCAAACATCTGTTTCCTAAACACTGTCCACTGCTGAAAGTCAACCTTTGTTCTCTCATATTCTTGATAAGCACTGTTATTCAAAATCAGTGTTTAATCCACTGTTGTTCTAACCACTGATAGTAATAATTTCCACTATTTTCACATTATTACCGTTGTAACCACTGATCTTTTTCATCAGTGGTTTCTTAAAACAACTGTCCTCCATCATTCATCTTTTCATCAGAGGTTGGCACGTGGTCAGTTTCTAGCCATCTGATCATTATAACCGCCACCACATCAGTGTTCACTTTTTTCCTAAATAAAACCCTGACCAAAACCCCAAACAGGTTTTTACACTGTCAAATTGAATTCCAAAATTTTCTTCTCAAAGCAGTTTCCAACCTTCCATCTCAAATCATCCTTCGTTCTTCTTCATCAAAATGGCTAAATCAAAATCAAAATCAAAATCAAAATCATCCTCATCTTCCAAAGAGGTCACTCAAATGGTCGTTGAACCCATTGAAATCCCATACAAATCTCCTCACAATTACTTGGGTCTACTCACAAAACCCACTACCACCAACACTTTCGATTCCATCATCGACATCATGTCTGCATCAAAGTACAAAACTTTGCTAACCGCAGATGCTCCAATCTATCGACAAACCCAGAGAGAGTTTTGGAAAAATGCTACCCTTGACAAACAAGGAGAGAATTTCATAGCCATCAACTCTTCCATACAGGGTAAAACGATTCAAATTACTCCGCAATCCATCTCAGAAGTCTTTAAACTCGATTATCAGCAAGGTAAAACTTCTTTTCCTAAAAGCGAGTTGAAAACTGATTTTCTGGGAAGGGGGTATGCAGAACAAACAAAAAGAGATACCTTACAAAAAGATTTCTTCCCTTCTGCACCAAGGTTTTTATTCCATACACTTTTGATGTGTGTTTCAAATAAAACAACTGCTTTTAACGAAATACCATTAAAGATCCAATGTCTGGGTTATGCTTTACATAATGAAAATTATAACTATTCCCAGGAGATCTTTGATGACTTGGTAAAAAATATTGATAGCAAATCATTTTTACTTTTTCCAAGGTTTCTAAGCTACTATTTTAAACAAAAATTTGGAAAGGAAAATGAAAATCTACTCAAACAAGGTGTTTATTTTCAAATAAATGGTTTAACACCTGAAACATTCACTAGAATGTTAACACCTTCAAAAACCAAAGTAGAGGTGCCTGAGCAAAATTTAGCAGCTACCACTGCTCCTCAGGTATCAGCTGCTGAGCCCACTGCTCCAGGTGATCATAGCAGCATAACCACTGCTTTGAAACCCACATCTGCCATTACCAAAAAGACCAAAAAGAAAACATCCAGAAAGCCCCCCAAACCATAAACAAAGGCAACTCTGGAAGATGAGATCCCAGAGCCACTGCCAGTGACAACACAAATGTCACCTACAACCACTGCTGCTACTTCCTCACAGCAGATGGAAGAAAGATCTCCACCTCCGCCTCAAAATCCTCTTGCATCCTCACAAAAGGATCAGGTTGTAAACACAGGGACCCCACAATATGAAGCTCTGGACCCAATTGGATCCATCTTCCTCAGTCCTGATCCCAAGGACATGTCTCTTTCAACACCCCTATCTTCACCCCTCTCATTACCACAATCCATTATACCCATGTTGCATGCAGTTGATATAGTACAGACACAAACCAGTTCCTCTCAATCACCTATCACTGAGAGTACACTCCCACAAGTGACTGGGTTTGATACTCATACCTCTGTTATCCCAGCAACAATTGAGGAGGTTACACTGTAGGAATTACAAGTAATTCCTAACAGTAGTTCAAGTGGAGCAGCCACTACAAGTGTTGAACCCACCGGTTTACACTTGGACAGTGGTTACATTTTTATTTTGCTTCAGCATGATGGTATTGCTTTTTCAATATGGGAGGCACTTGAAAAGAAATTCGAAGGAAGTATAGAAATGCTCAATAGCAAAAAATCATTATTGAAGAAAGAATTTGAGTTGTTTACAAGTGTGCCAGGTGAATCTACAAAGACTCTCATTGAGAGATATTGTCATCTTGTGCGTACCATGTCTCAGTTGAAAATTACTAAAACTCCAGCAGAATGGGTTGAGAAGTTAGCCGATGCTTTACCTCAGAAAGAATGGGGTACATATCTCATGATTTTAAAGAATACAAGAGGGTTTAGTAGATTATCAATTGGACAGTTTATTGAAAAGCTTGAGGGATAGGATCTTGAACAGCAAAAGATTCCTAGAATGAACAGCTCAAGCAATCAACAAGACATCAAATTGTACTACAAAGGAAATATTCAAACTGTTGAAGCAAGTCCAAAGATCCAAACTGCTTTTAGTGCAGAAAATTCATCTGGATCAGTCAGTCAAAGTTCAATCAACACTAGTGGATTTTAAAATGTTAATCCTCCAAGTGTTCAAAGTTCAAATGTTGGTAATGGACATATGATTCAGTGCAATGTTGCATTGCATCTTCAAAATGTTCAGAATTTTTCTGAAGAAGTTGTTAAAAGTCATATGGCATTATTGGTTACTGCTTTGGAATCTTATGAAGGATTGATTGCTGGAGAATTGGTAATCCTATGCTAACCAAGGAAGATTATGATCAGATCGATGCAGAAGAATTGGAGCTCATGGATATAAAGTGGTGCGTAGCTAGTGTCTTGAGGAGAGCAGAAAAGTTTAAAATGATTATAGGAAGAAATGATTTTTTGGACGCACATGTTTCTACTTTGGGTTTCGATAAATCTAAAGTTACTTGTTTTCGATGCAGGGAGAAAGGTAATTTCAAGAGAGAATGCAAAAACCAAGAGGCTAGTGGAGCAAAGAATCCGTTTGGAAAAGATGATTACTATCGAAAAGCCATATATCAACAAGTTGCTCATCAACTGCATCAACAAAAGGAACCACAAACTGCGCATGCAAGAATGATGGAAGATACAAATAAGAAAGCTTATTATGGTATCATTGATCAAGATGATGAAAAGATGGCACGAGGTTTTAGCTGGGATAGGTTTGTGGATGATAATAGGGAGTTTAAAGCTTTCATTGCTCAAATAGTTCAAAAGCTAGAATTGATGAAAGATTGGATAGCAGTGTTAACAGATGAAGAGAAAAGTCAAGATGAAGAATCTGTTTCTTCTGAAAATAGTTCAACAGATACTAGTGATGATGATGAAGAAATTGAACAGATAAACATTGGAAAAACTCATTTATCTTTTGACAGTTTTGAATTTTATTTTGCAGATAAATTGAAGAAACTTAAAGAGAGAAAAGCTGCAAAAGAAATGAAAGAAGTTAAGGTTGTTGAGAAGGTAGTTGAAGTCGAGAAGATTGTGGAGATTGAAAAGATTGTTGAAGTCACAAAACCTTGTCTTACATGTTTGGAACCTTGCAAACAATGTGAAGATAAAGATAAAAGGTTTAGTGAGCTTGAAAAGTTGAAAGAGAAGTTGTTGTTTGATGTTAAGAATGTGAAAGAGTCGTACGATGTATTGAACAAAACTATGAATAGTTTGCAGAAGACAAACTCTGAAAGAGAAGATGCTTTGAAAATGATGAATGCAACAATGATGCCCAAGCAAAAAGAGATCAATTACTACATTGAAGAGTGTGCTAAATTGAAACAAGAGTTGGAAAGTGAAAAAGTTGAAAATGAAAGAATCGGACGATTACTGAAAAGTTATTCAAGTTCTGATTACTTAATTGACAGAATTTATCCAACTGTTGCAGGTTTTGAAGTGTTTGACGAAAAGAAGCCGAAGAAAAAGGATACTGGTAAGAAACAAAGTGTCTGTTATAACAAGTGTCCGCCTCCGATTTGGAAAGAGTATTCGCCTAGAAAACCAAATAAGGAACAAGTAAAAAAGGCAGTCAATATAAAGTTAGAGTCCGAGATAACCGATGAATTGCCAGACAATATTGATATTACATTCACAGCGTCTGACACAGATCATGAGTCTGAGTTAATAAAAAAGATGGTCGGTCAGGTGTTGGATAAGGATGTGGAGTTAGAGTCACAGTCCGAGTCCGGAAGTTCGAGTTCGTCTGTCAAGAGTTCAAAGTCGTCAGGAAAACGGGTTTATAGTAAAGAATTTTTGTTGTCAAAATCCAATTTGAATGACGAAACATTTGAAGTTGCGTATACTTTGAATGATTCTGACAAATTATATTTTGATAAAGAATTTCCAATAACAGGTGTTAAAACTGAAATGATCAAAAAGGTTTTCAAACTAACAGAAATTAATATTTCTGAAATAAAAGATGTACATCTTTCTGGAAAACCTAAGCCTTACACCTCAAGAATAAACCAAAACTAAACAAGAAAATGGGTTACAGTTTTCTGGTTCAAGTTATCGAAAGAAACCAAACCACAACGGTAATTTCAAAAAGAAAGGTCTTGGTTTTATTCCACCAGAAAATTATAAAAATGAGAAATTTACTAAAAACACAAAATTTGTGTCAGGTACATCTGCTGAGGATGAAAAGAAGAGTTCATTCTGGAGACAGTCAAATCAGGAATTTCTTGCTGACAAGAAGAAATCTGAAGTTCATCAGAGAAAAGAGACAAGAACATGTTACAGATGTCAAGAAGTTGGTCACATTGCTTGGAACTGTCCTAAAGCAACCAACACAAAACAGGGAGTCCCAGAAAAACTCAAAGAAATAGTTGTTGATAAAAATGAACCACCAACTGAAAGGTTTAAAGTGTTTAAAAATTCAACATATGAAATTGGTGAGTGTTCGAAAAGGTTTTACAAACGAAGGGGAAATGTTGACAATCAAACATGGGTTGTTAAGAAATCAAATGTAAAAGTTGACGATGAATCTGATTCCATAAAATCAGAGGAGTCACATGTTGCTAAAAATGATGAAAAATCAGTTTCGCCTTTGGATGATGTTCATTTTCCACCATTACGGGCTGAGAATTTAAAATCAAAGGTTGGAAAAGTAGAAATCTCAAATCAGTTTTATTCTGAAAAGAATAAATTTGATGTTGAGAAAGCTTTTAATGGAAATGTGAAGAAGATTTTTGGGAAGATGATCGAGGGGAAGGTTACTGGGGTTAAAGATTTTTATAAATCTAAGAAGGCAACTTACACCCCAATTGCAGATGAGTTGGTTTCACCCAAGGCTGGTCAGGCTTGGGTAGATATATTCTTTGATTAAAAATCTGACTTGCCGGAGCTCCCAGGTTGGTAAGAGTGGAGCATGAATCGGCATCTTTCTTTATATTGAGTTTTCTTGTGTTTATTTACAAGTGTTACAGAGGTTTGTTCTTACAAAATGATTAATCAAGGTCATTAACTTGAACTTGATGTAATCCTCATACAAGTGGTTGAAAGCAATGTGATGAATTAATCCCCAACCTACAAGTGGTAAAATCAGCAAAACTTATTTTCCGGAAAAACCATTTTGATTAAAACAAACTTAAGTGTTTTGAAATCATAATGGGAAAATAGTTTGTTGAGAGGGGGAGTTCTGATTGTTTATGCCAAGTTGATGGCGAATTGAAGTAATTCACAACAGTTGTCAATTTTCTTGTACAGTTTATTTTCAAATTTCTTTAATTGTGTTTGCATTTTAGGGGGAGTAAAAATTCAGAAAATTCAAAAACATTAGAAAATTTGAAAAAGCCAAAAACATGATAAAATAAAAAATGAGTTTTGTTGTGAAAAGAGGAAATGATAGTACACCAGTGGACTATCACAACATGCTAAAGATATGGGAAGTCAAAAATGTGATAAACAATCTCACTGCGGATGTGCCAGTAGGTTTTTGCACATTTAGTAAATTGTTTTCGAGATATAAACCTAAATTTCAAACTTACTTATATCGTGGGGAACATTTCTTGGATATATGGGTAACCCCCGAAATCTTGTTTGAAAGGTCCCTCTTTCTGAGATACTAGGTCTTTATACTCAGTGATATCTGGGGTATTATCCCGGGACTTCTGATTTTGCGGAAGCATTGGCCTAGTCCCCGTATAATACTTCGTATATGCTTGAAATATAGCGCTGCCCTCAGTACAAAGAATGATGAAACATTGAAAAATGCTAATCATGTGCTGTTGAAGAAAAGATTCTCTAAAGGGAACACACCTAAAGACGAACTGTCATCTCTCTGCTGAACGGAAGTTCTGATCTGAGCTCTCACGGTTTCGCATTTAACCCTTTAACATATATCATCTAGGTATACTCACCTGTAAGACTGAATATTGGGATCAGGATACGGGAGTATATTCAAGTGGTGGGACACGCGAATAAGTTTAAGTGCTTAAAACACTAATCTCGTATCTCGAAACAGTTGAACTTTGTGTGAAAATTTAAGTGGACCAGTATACTAACAATCTAAGTGAATTGTTTAGAACTTAAAATGTTTAAAGCTTAACGGTGTTTGTGATTTTTCTCAAAAACTGATATGATCCTCTTACACAAACTCACAAAAATATTGTTTGTAAATATTTCTTTACTGCTTTACTTTCTATTTCTAAAATCCAAAAAGATTTTAGGTGTGTTTTAGCATAAACCTTTGAAAAATCCAAAAAGATTTTCGACAATTGGTGTTGAAGGGCTGATTTTCAAAATTCCTAGTGCTAAACATGATGATTATTTTGTGAGGGGGAGTTTGTGTTTAATGTGAAAAGAATTTGAGCGTTTGGCATACATGTGGTTCATCAGAAATTATCTTTGTTAAATCATTCTCGATGAATGTGAGGGGGAGTCTGGATACATAAATTTGATCTATTGAAAAATTGTGAAATTTACTGTGAGGTAGAGAATGTGTAGGATAGCAAGATTCAGATCCTGATTCGGAGTGATATAAAGCCAGGTTCCGATACCTGAGGATTTTATGATTTCAAAAAGCCAGGCTGCGATCCCAGCAAATCGAATGTGACAACTCTAAAATTACAGGTATCCGTACAATTAATTTATATTTAATTTGTGCATAATGACTGTGCTGATTACAACCGTTGATTTAACTGCTTACTAATTTCTGTTACATACATACACATGCATCATACATTATTACTGTCACTCCATTTATTACACACAAAACTATAGTGATAAACTTGATGCACAAAAGCACAGTAGCACAGTGAACGGATAACCCAGAAAACATGCTGACAATGCCAGCACAAAGACATATAGTATTTTGGGGCCAGTATGAGTCAGAAATAAAGTATCACACTAGGGTAGTGTGTAAGGTAGTAAGGACCATAAAACTGCGTCACTAGGTGATAGTTAGAGTGCCGGGAAGTGCCTAAAACATACTTTAACTGCAAAATTAGGCACTTTTAAATAAAATTCAGCATTTAAATATGCTAGTAAAGTGCAAAAACGGGGTAAAATAATACTAGACACTTTCCAAAGTGTCGGGAATTTATTGTGTCACTAAAAATAATATTAAAGACACTTTAAATACTTATTTAGCACTTTAACGGATTAATATCCAACCAAACAACCGGACTCTACCCAAAACATAAAAATATTGTCAAAGACATTGTTTATACTTTTCTGAGCTAGTTAGGGTCCCCGAACACTCTAACACCCGTTATATTATAACACACATATTATACACTAACTAAATGCTCAAATCTTAACCAAGTCTTGTAACTAGATCATTGAAACAAAACTAAACCCAAACCCCCTAGTTCGAACCGGTTCCCATGTGTGACAACCCGAATATTCAGGTTAGTATTACGTAAATTTCACAACTCTTCAGCGCATATCCATAAGGTTGATTCCTTAAATGTTCACGTGCACTTAATCACTCACGAAACCATTTATACATCTCATGGCCGTTTGGGCCTCTCCCCTTTGGCCCACATAGTATAACAGAAACGAAACCCATATATGTTATAGATGGGGGCGGGTATTTGGGTTCCTTGTAGTCCACTCCTAAACTGTGACCTCATGTAATGGACTCAAGCCCATTCTGATTATAATACAGCCGTCGTAAACCGTGGCTAACAAGCATACGTGAGTTATATATATAGACTTCCTTATATGTTGGATTATGAGATTAAAAACAAAAACAAACCCTACTGTTCCATAAATTGCGATCGGCGATTGAAGAAGCCCCCCCTGAGCGGAACCTCGTTTCATCTAGTCGGTTAGTAAATTTTGCTTGTTAGAGTTATTATTAGTTGTTAATAAATTCCATGTTCATGATGATCCCTTGTATGCGAAACTGAACATATATATGCATGTGTGATGCCTTGGTTTCATGTGATTATCAAGTAACTATGGCTTATCATTGGACCAAATTATCTATGCTATCATAAGTGGGTGTGTTGTTATTGACTTTTGCATGCCATGAATAAAGTATTAACCGTCCAAAATTGATCGGTCCAATGATAGGAGTATGATTTATGAATTATGATATGCTTACTGATATTTATTAGGGGTGGGATCTTGGAGTAAGTTTCTCTTGTTTATGATAAGTGTTATAAAGATGAATCCGGTTTGTGGTGTTTATACTTGGTCAATGAATTGATGATAAAAAAAAGAAGCAGCATAATGAATATAAAATTCTAGTTGTCTGCATACGTGTTATGCTTGTCGGCTATATTCAATTGCATAAGAAAAGCGGCTCAATAGGACAATATTATGAATATAGGGCCGATAATTACATACATACACATGACCTTATTCAAACCTTCAAGCAACAATTAATAGCATGTGACATCTGATATAGGTTGAAACCTCATTGGACCGAAATGTGATGGTGGGCTGAGATGTTTGATGTGAACCTTGAATACGTGAATTACTTGTACGCAAAGGCATGTAAAACTGATTGTTATCGATAACCCTTTTAGGACGTGTTTGTTTAACTGTTAACAAGTAATTAGTCAAACCGAGCAAACCAAGGTGAGTTCATTGCACTTTCTCAAGCATGGATCCCAGGGAAGGGATAATGGGTAACGTTCCGAGGGGGAATGCATGTGTAATGGGATGTTGGTTATCGTACTCAGTTTTCTATCATTGTAAGACCACAATATCTACCGGCACGTTGCTTGTAGGGCAACGGGGGTTATTAGTTGATAGCGCTATTAGGTTTGGCACCCTCACGACGTTCGAGGAGAACGGGCGTGAACTAGTTACCTTAAAACATGACCAATGCTTTGATAGAGGCATTGGGGTTGGCAATCACATATCATATGGCCATTCGGTAATCGAGTAATAACAACATCGAAACATCAAACATCATAACAACAAACAACGTATCGTCTTGTAAACTGTTTTACTCACATGATCGGTAACACAACTTGGTAAACAAACACAAACCTTGAACTCACCAGCGTAGTCTGACACACTTGTTTACATGCTTGTAGGTAATTATTGAAGGAACTTGGGAGCTTGCCGTCTGATGCTGCTGGAGTGGTTGTGGTCATAATAAACAATTATATTGATTTGGTTTTCATACATTTATACACTTATACATTTATGCTTCCGCTCAATACTTTGGTTTTGGTTTAACTTTTCAAACGATACATTTCTTTCAATTGGGTATTTCAATACATTATAACTTGTGTTTGATATGATTGGTGGCTCTTTGTTGGATCGTTGCATCTCCATTAGGGACATGCCCTAGGTGGAAATTTGGGGGTGTGACAGTTTGGTATCAGAGCCACTGGTTATAGAGAACTCGGTTTCAAAATGTTTTCATCAAACCAGACTATAACCGAATTGATCCAAACGATGACCATGACACTCAGCTTCAGATTGCAAGGTTCGTTCCTCATTAGTTTACGCATTATATGCCTAGTAAACGTAACTATATTTATAGCATACACGATACGGCATGGTAGGCATCATGACACATTGATAGTGTAACATAACACTTGCATCTAGTAAATCCTAATCTTGTTGGTAGTGCATATTTTGTGTTGATTGGGGTGGGAGAAACTTCAAACATAAGTTAAGAAGCATCGAGAGGAGCATGCAAACCGCCTTATTATCATGGGTGCACACATAATAATAACGCGTGGTGCATGCAAATCCCAATGAGGTTTAACGAGTGTAAGAGGGGTTCTTCCCTGTTTGTGTATGAACATGGTAGTTAATCGTTCTTAACGTGATAAACCTGAACACCTTCCTCGTTTTCGACTCCTAAATTAGTTCATTTCCATATATAGAAACATGAGTGGACGAGGACACGGACGTGGTAGCATCAACATGACTCAGGCTGAGTTAACAAATCTGATAAACACACGTGTGGTTGAGGCTCTGGCAGCCTACCAAGCTGGTATGAACTGTACCAAATACTTTTAATCCTGTATCGTGTACACAACTCTTACTCCTGTGTTGTATCTTCTTTCACCCAGCGCACCCGAACAACCAGCCTGCCTATACGTTCAAGATGTTTATGGATTGTAAGCCACAGACCTTCAGCGGGACGGAAGGGGCTGTGGGACTATTGAGGTGGTTCGAGAAAGCTGAGTCAGTGTTCGCTATGTGCAACTGTCCCATGGGGGACCGCGTGAAGTATGCGACAGGCACGCTTGAGGATGGTGCCTTAACCTGTTGGAATGCCCAGGTTCAGCTGCTGGGTATTGATGCAGCAAACGCTACTACTTGGGACGACTTTAAGGAATTAATGAGGGAGGAGTACTGTCCTCGAGATGAGATACAGAAGTTAGAGAACGAGTATTACGATCTGAAACTGGTGGGATCTGAGGTTGAAGCATACGTGAAGCGGTCGTATGAGTTGGCTGACTTGTGTCCGAATTTGTCTCGACCTATGTCTCGAAGAATTGAATTATTCATCAAGGGGTTGCCTCCACGAGTGAAGGGTTTGGTTACTGCTGCAAACCTCAATAACTTAACCCAGATTGTCCGGTTGACTCACAAGATTATTGATCAGGAGGTGGAAAGCAACTCGCTACCACCGCGTGTTTCTAAAGCTACTGCTGCCACCACCACAGCCACTACTCTTGTCACTGATAGTAAACGCAAGTGGGGTGACATGGACAAGGCGTCCCACTCGATTCAGCCCCAAAAGAAGACAGACACTGGCAGTACTCGCAGCTTTAGCCAATCATCCTTAGTGAATCAAAATCAGAGCTCTTATGTGGGAAAGAAGCCTCAGTGTAGCAAATGTGGGTTTCATCATTATGGGCAGTGTGCTCGAGTTTGTCGCAGGTGCGACAAGGTAGGCCATGAAGCCATGGATTGTAGGGCTCCTCAGCCAAAACAGCAGCAGCAGCAGACTCAGCCGAATCAGAGACAGCAAGGGCAGCAATCTCAGCAGGGTCAGGGGTTTAGAAAAGGATGTTATCAGTGTGGGGCTGAGGGACATATGAAGCGGGATTGCCCACAATTGAAACAGAATACAGGTGGTAACAACGCGGGGAGCAATGATGGGAACAATGGGGGCAACGTGGCGCGTGGGCGTGGATTTACTATTGGAGCTGGTGAAGCTCGGAACGACGGCAATGTAGTTACTGGTACGTTCGCTGTGAATGGTGTTTATGCTTCTATTTTATTTGATTCGGGTGCCGATTGGAGTTATGTGTCTACGGGGTTCAGTAGTCGTCTAGGATTGAGTCCTACACCTCTTGTTGTTAAGCATGTAGTGGAAATAGCAAATGGTAAAACTATTGAAGCGTCTCATGTCCTCATGGGTTGCAAATTATATCTCTTAGGTCAAGTATTTGACATTGACCTACTTCCTGTCACTCTCGGAAGCTTCGATGTAGTGGTCGGGATGTATTGGTTATCCATATATCAGGCAGAAATTCTCTGCAAGGAGAAAGTCGTTCGTATCCCCCTTGCTAGTGGTGAATCGTTATCGGTTCAGGGTCATCGTAGCGGTGCTACAGTAGGTATTATCTCAGCCATGAAGGCTCTAAGTTGTCTACGTAAGGGCTATCCTTCCCTTTTGGCCCTTGTTACTGACTCTTAGACTGACGAGAGGAAACTCGAAGACCTTCCTGTTGTTCGAGAATTTCCTGATGTTTTTCCTGAAGAGCTCCCTGGTTTACCTCCACATCGTCAGGTAGAATTTCAGATTGAACTCCAGCCAGGAGCAGCACCGATTGCTCGTGCTCCATACCGTCTTGCACCAGGAGAGTTGCAAGAATTATCGAATCAACTTCAAGAGTTATTAGACAGGGGTTTCATTCGTCCTAGCTCTTCTCCTTGGGGAGCCCCTGTATTATTTGTGAAGAAGAAGGACGGGTCTTTTCGTATGTGCATCGACTATCGCGAGCTCAACAAGGTGACGATCAAGAATCGTTATCCTCTGCCACGCATTGACGACTTGTTTGACCAGCTGCAAGGGTCAAGTTTCTATTCCAAGATTGATTTGAGGTCCGGATACCATCAGGTACGGGTTAGAGAGGAGGATGTGCCTCGAACAGCTTTTCGAACGCGGTATGGCCACTATGAATTTCTGGTTATGCCATTTGGGATGACCAACGCACCAGCGGTCTTCATGGATCTCATGAACCGCGTGTGCAAACCTTACCTTGACGACTTCGTTATCGTTTTCATTGACGACATATTAATCTACTCCAAGAACAAGGAAGACCACGAGCGCCATCTTCGTCTTATTTTGGAACTCCTGAGGAAGGAGCAGTTGTACGCAAAGTTTTATAAGTGTGACTTCTGGATTCGGGAAGTACACTTTCTCGGGCACATCGTTAACGAAATGGGTATTCATGTGGATCCTGCCAAGATCGATGCTATTCGAAATTGGGCGGCACCAAAGAATCCTTCGGTGGTGCATCAATTTCTTGGTCTTGCGGGATATTATCGTCGGTTTATCCGGGATTTTTCTAAGATTGCTCAACCCCTCACCGCCCTGACTCAAAAGAAAGTTGTTTATTCTTGGGGATCGAACCAGGAAGAAGCTTTTCAGCTCTTAAAGCAGAAGTTGTGCAGCGCGCCGATTTTATCGCTACCAGAGGGTACTGAAGATTTTGTGGTTTATTGCGATGCGTCTATTCAGGGTCTCGGCTGTGTGTTGATGCAGCGAGACAAAGTGATAGCTTATGCTTCTCGACAGTTGAAGGTACACGAGAAGAACTATACGACACACGACCTGGAGTTAGGAGCCGTAGTCTTTGCGTTGAAGATTTGGAGGCATTACCTGTACGGTACCAAGTGTACCATCTATACCGATCATAGGAGTCTTCAACATATCTTCGACCAGAAGGAATTGAATATGCGGCAACGTCGTTGGGTCGAGCTTTTTAATGATTATGAGTGTGCTATCAAGTATCATCCGGGTAAAGCTAATGTTGTAGCTGATGCCCTTAGTCGCAAGGAACCGAAACAAAAGCGTGTTCGTGCCCTACAGCTTACTATTCACTCTGATTTACCTGCCCGGATTCGTTCAACTCAGATTGAAGCGTTAAAGGAAGAAAATATCAAAGCCGAAGGATTACGAGGGCTACACAAGAAGAAGTTCGAGCAACGGTCTGACAATATCTACTACTTCATGGAACGGATATGGGTTCCTTCATTTGGTGATCTTCGGGAACTTGTGATGGACGAAGCACACAAGTCAAGATATTCTATTCATCCAGGGTCTGATAAGATGTACCAGGACCTCAAGGTTTTGTATTGGTGGCCGAACATGAAAGCTTTTATTGCCACCTACGTGAGTAAGTGTTTGACCTGTGCTAGGGTCAAGGCAGAGTACCAGAAGCCTTCGGGACCACTTCAGCAGCCGGAGATACCTATGTGGAAATGGGAACAGATCGCTATGGGTTTTGTTACGGGGTTACCTAGAACACAGGCAGGGAACGATACTATATGGGTGATTGTCGACTGTCTCACAAAGTCAGCACATTTCCTAGCAATCAAGGAGACAGATAAGTATTCGCAGCTCGCAGCAGTGTACCTTAAAGAGGTGGTTTCTAGGCACGGGGTGCCGACTTCTATTATCTCTGATCGAGATCCTCGTTTTACTTCAGAGTTATGGCAGGCCATGAATAAGTCATTCGGCTCACGTCTCGATATGAGCACGGCTTATCATCCACAAACGGATGGTCAGAGTGAGCGCACTATTCAGACACTAGAGGATATGCTGCGGGCATGCGTTATTGATTTTGGGAAAGGATGGGAGAAGCACTTGCCGTTGGTAGAGTTTTCCTACAATAACAGCTACCACACCAGTATCAAAGCGGCACCATTTGAGGCACTGTATGGGAGGAAGTGTCGTTCACCCCTCTGCTGGGCTGAGGTGGGTGATAGTCAGATCACAGGTCCTGAGATGGTACTCGAAACTTCAGATATGATCGTGAAAATCAGAGAACGTATGGCAGCTGCTCGTGACCGCCAGAAGGCCTATGCGGACAAGCGTGCCAAAGAGGTAGTGTTCGAAGTAAATGACCGCGTCATACTGAAAGTCTCACCGTGGAAAGGGGTTGTACGCTTTGGGAAGCGTGGCAAGCTGAACCCACGTTATGTTGGGCCGTTTAAAGTTCTTGAGCGTATCGGTAAGGTGGCTTATAGGTTGGAGTTACCTACTGAGCTGGGTAATGTTGACGACGTATTTCATGTATCACAGTTAAAGAAGTGTTATGCTGACGACCCATTAGCGGTACCTTTTCAAGAGTTAAAAATCGACGACAAGTTACAGTTTGTTGAAGAACCCATCGAGATCATGGACCGTGAGGTCAAAGTGCGTAAACACAGTCGTATTCCCATCGTTAGAGTTCGTTGGAACTCAAGACGTGGACCGGAGTTCACGTGGGAGCGCGAGGATCAAATGAAGCTCAAGTATCCCCACCTTTTTCCCAAAGACAAAGCCGAGTCAAGCAAAACTGGTGAATCTCGGGGCGAGATTCCTCTTCAAGTTGGGGATGATGTCACAACCGAGCAGAACCCGCAACAATCCTGATTTCTCACTTCGTTTCTCGCACACTTGACGCTTGCCAATTTCAGGACGAAATTTCTTTCAAGTTGGGGATGATGTGACAACCCGAATATTCAGGTTAGTATTACGTAAATTTCACAACTTTTCAGCGCATATCCATAAGGTTGATTCCTTAAATGTTCACGTGCACTTAATCACTCACGAAACCGTTTATACATCTCATGGCCGTTTGGGCCTCTCCCCTTTGGCCCACATAGTATAACAGACACGAAACCCATATATGTTATAGATGGGGGCGGGTATTTGGGTTCCTTGTAGTCCACTCCTAAACTGTGACCTCATGTAGTGGGCTCAAGCCCATTCTGATTATAATACAGCCGTCGTAAACCGTGGCTAACAAGCATACGTGAGTTATATATATAGACTTCCTTATATGTTGGATTATGAGATTAAAAACAAAAACAAACCCTACTGTTCCATAAATTGCGATCGGCGATTGAAGAAGCCCCCCTGAGCGGAACCTCGTTTCATCTAGTCGGTTAGTAAATTTTGCTTGTTAGAGTTATTATTAGTTGTTAATAAATTCCATGTTCATGATGATCCCTTGTATGCGAAACTGAACATATATATGCATGTGTGATGCCTTGGTTTCATGTGATTATCAAGTAACTATGGCTTATGATTGGACCAAATTATCTATGCTATCATAAGTGGGTGTGTTGTTATTGACTTTTGCATGCCATGAATAAAGTATTAACCGTCCAAAATTGATCGGTCCAATGATAGGAGTATGATTTATGAATTATGATATGCTTACTGATAATTATTAGGGGTGGGATCTTGGAGTAAGTTTCTCTTGTTTATGATAAGTGTTATAAAGATGAATCCGGTTTGTGGTGTTTATACTTGGTCAATGAATTGATGATAAAAAAAAAAAAGAAGCAGCATAATGAATATAAAATTCTAGTTGTCTGCATACGTGTTATGCTTGTCGGCTATATTCAATTGCATAAGAAAAGCGGCTCAATAGGACAATATTATGAATATAGGGCCGATAATTACATACATACACATGACCTTATTCAAACCTTCAAGCAACAATTAATAGCATGTGACATCTGATATAGGTTGAAACCTCATTGGACCGAAATGTGATGGTGGGCTGAGATGTCACACGTAAATTACCAAAGTTCATTTATTGCATTGGGGGTATTGATATTTGGGCCGAACAGAAGTCACATGGGCGGCTGGGTAGGTTGAATGGAACTTTGGATGGGGATGGTGGGCCGCACACGCTTAGTGAGCACACACATCCACTTGGTTTAGTTGATTGGTATTGGGCCGTACATGATAAAGTTTGACTGAACATTGAACGTTTTAGATGTGTTAGTCATTGTGTTACATACATGTTTTACCTTCGGGTCGTACATATTTAATAGTTGGGTTTGAAGTATGTGTTAGTAGATTATGTATGTATATGTCGATTACATGTTAAGCATTTGTTCAGTTTGGATTGTGTGTGTGCGTTACGTGAGCCATGAATATGTTTGATGTGAACCTTGAATACGTGAATTACTTGTACGCAAAGGCATGTAAAACTGATTGTTATCGGTAACCCTTTTAGGACGTGTTTGTTTAACTGTTAACAAGTAATTAGTCAAACCGAGCAAACCAAGGTGAGTTCATTGCACTTTCTCAAGCATGGATCCCAGGGAAGGGATAATGGGTAACGTTCCGAGGGGGAATGCATGTGTAATGGGATGTTGGTTATCGTACTCAGTTTTCTATCATTGTAAGACCACAATATCTACCGGCACGTTGCTTGTAGGGCAACGGGGGTTATTAGTTGATAGCGCTATTAGGTTTGGCACCCTCACGACGTTCGAGGAGAACGGGCGTGAACTAATTACCTTAAAACATGACCAATGCTTTGATAGAGGCATTGGGGTTGGCAATCACATATCATATGGCCATTCGGTAATCGAGTAATAACAACATCGAAACATCAAACATCATAACAACAAACAACATATCGTCTTGTAAACTGTTTTACTCACATGATCGGTAACACAACTTGGTAAACAAACACAAACCTTGAACTCACCAGCGTAGTCTGACACACTTGTTTACATGCTTGTAGGTAATTATTGAAGGAACTTGGGAGCTTGCCGTCTGATGCTGCTGGAGTGGTTGTGGTCATAATAAACAATTATATTGATTTGGTTTTCATACATTTATACGCTTATACATTTATGCTTCCGCTCAATACTTTGGTTTTGGTTTAACTTTTCAAACGATACATTTCTTTCAATTGGGTATTTCAATACATTATAACTTGTGTTTGATATGATTGGTGGCTCTTTGTTGGATCGTTGCATCTCTATTAGGGACATGCCCTAGGTGGAAATTTGGGGGTGTGACACCATGGGTGGGGACACACCCATAATTTCTTGAATATTTTATTAAGTGTGTCTAATATCTTAAAGACATATTATATGGTGGTTAAAGCACAAAAATGGATTATAAATTTACATGGAAGTTCATTACCTTCATTCACAATTCACCAAACCAAATTGCTCTTTCTCCTTCTCTCTACACCACCTCACGGCTGCCACCATACCACCACCATATCATCACCTTCAAGTGCTCCTTCAAGCATTCTATACATACCCAAGGGTGCAAGTGATCATACAACGAAGCTTGGTGTGTTTGGAAGCTCAAGGACCTCTCTCGTTTTCTTTTAACCACCACATTTCTTCACTTGAACTCTCCTAGCCTTGAGCTAGTGGTAAGTCTCTTAGATCCATTCATTTCACATGCTATGAAGGTGGTTAAAGTATGATTCATGATGTTAAACTTAAGATCTCTAAAGATCATAACTTAAAGCACAAACATAAAAGCTTTAAACAAAGGTCATGAGATGAAAGGTGATAATACATGGTAAATCTGAAATAAATGAACAAAAACCTGCTGTAAACAACTTATGGTCTGATGTTAAACGTATTAGAAAGTATGGCGATCGTATGTGTGCGTTCTAGTAACATTTAACCTACAAAAAGCATGCTGATTTGCATTTCAGCGGATTTTAACCGGCTGTAACAGGACCTTAATAAAACGAAAAATGTATTTTCTGAAGTCTAGATTTATGTATTATGAAATACGATTCTAATGGCACCGGAATCATAATTTTTGGACTTCGTTTACTATATTTAAAGCGTCGTTTTGTAACAGCAGCTAAACCTGCATTTTTACAGCAGTAAATGAGAGTCATATTTTTAGTCATAACTTGAAACCTGAGTAAAGTTAGATCCTGAAATTTATACTGTAGATGGTCACTGTTGTCACCATGATCCTCCAACTGGAATTACGTCAAACGGGCTTACTATGAATTTTAAATAAAATATTCCGTGAACTACAGTCAGAAAAAGGTAAATCTGAATGCAGTCCGGAAAATGAAATTTATAAAATATTGGTGATGATTTGGACCACGATATTTTTACACAATAATATTTGGATCGTATAAGACATTCTGTAAAAATTTGGGAATTTTCGGAATGAGATAACTATTTTATTAAATTACCCGAAAACAACCCAGTTTTGTATTTTAAAACTGAATCGATATAAGTAGTATTTTGCATGCCTAAATCTCAGGTTGGTTATTTGAAAGCGATCTAACGTGTTATAGGTTAAAGAAAATGATACGCTAGTAAGCGTGGACGCCTTCATTTACAAAGGAAACTCTGGCGAAATTTTTCTAGAAATATAACACTTAGAAATATTTTTGGTGACAAGTGTTATAAATATATTTTTAACTTGTTTTCCAAAATATAAATTTTCCATGATTTTTATTACAAAATAACCAAGTGTCGGAGGTGGATTTTTGTAAATGAAACCTGTAAATATATATTGAGAATATATATTTCATAATAAAACGCTTGTGTGCTTACGTGATTATTTTGTGAACTAGAGATATACATTTTTAGGGTAAAAATAATATTACTTGGAATGTCATGAATATACGACTCCAAAGTAATACCAACGCCCTCACAAATAAATATTTAAGTTACACAGGAACCGTTATTACAACACGAACTTTAAAATGTAACTTATGTATTTTCGGAAAATACTCTTAAATGTGTATTTTGATAAAGTATTATTTTAGAAATTGTAAGAAGTAAAATATAATATTTTTGGGAAAAATATGTATATTTTGGAATCAGAATATTTTAGACAAGTGATTTAAAATATATTTTCAAGTGAGACTTAAAAATATATTTTCGGAACTATAACGTATACATATATTTTGGTAAAGTATTATTTTGGAAATCAAGGAAGTAAAAATATATTATTTTTGGGGAAAATACATATATTTTGGAAATAAGTTATTTTGGACAAAAAGGTTCAGTATATTTGCTAAGTGGGACTTAAAATATATTTTCGGAATTATAAAGCATACATGTATTAAAAACCCCCATCCTTGGGAAGGGAACACGAATGCGAATACTCAAGAAGTACTAATACAGAAATATGGTATAAACAATTATTCCAAAACTAAATACAATTATTATAACTTGGAATAATACCAGAATCGTAACTCAAAAACATACATACTAAGACAAGGCACGACCCGTTCGTCTAATAGACGTTAGACCATTGTAGGTAGTCGTGTTTGGCCGCGGAGATTTGGGTTACAAGTACGAAGACGCAATACTGTGAGTTCATGTCCTCCTTTTCTCTTAACTGTTTTCAGTTTTTATACTCCGGGGGTGAAATACATGTTACAATGTTTACGGATACTTTTATACATGATATGGTTAGCATAAGGAGGGTTACTACTTAGATCATATGAGTGGGTAGGCTGAAACTAGAGGCCATTAATCCTCATTGTAGGACCAAGGGTCATTAATGGTAGATCTATCTGGGTGTAGTGAGCCCAACCCCTGAGTCCGCTGAATGAACCAGGTGGTGACTTTGAGCCCGACGCAAAAATCTACTAGGTTTGGGTCTTCCTACAGCACTTCACACATATCATTGGCTTTGCAGCCCAATGGTGATCTCTTTTTCCTTAATTACTACATACCAGGGATTTTCATACATACAGACATTTTTATAAAGGCTTATACGTACCCACTTACACATGAACTCGCTCAGCTTTATGTTGATTTTTCAAACTACATGTATTTCCGGAAACTAATGGATCTGGCACGGTATGCATATATTTCAAGCTGTGTTGGAATAAAGAAGTCACCCAGAGTTGAAGGGTTTAGAAGGTGTAACCTCTTCCTGGACGGGTTACATATCTCTAAACCTAGTATTGTTTAGAGTCTTTTGCTAAAGTTTTTATGAACTCACTTAAATCAAGTCAAGGGTTGTAACTTATTTTGGTGACTGTTGTTTTAAGACAAGTATAATATGGTATTTTCTAATCTTTACTAATGGATGGATATCTCATGTTTTTATCATATAGCCTTGTTATGATTGTTGCTATGGTATTAAGAAGTCACACCAAATAACCCACGCTTCCGCAAAGCCAGGTTGTGAGAGCTTGGTATCAGAGCCTCGATCATAGCGAACTAGGATTCTTTCTCGAGTCTAGACTATGATCATCAGGGCTCTCACGAAAACGTTTTCAAACATTTTTACATTGCATACACTATACGTCCAGATCCAGGGAACAAACCTTTTTTCAAACGAAAGGCACAAATACACATTTCCAAATTTAAATTTATAATTCAGTCTGAGAGACTGAGGGAGTAGTCTGAGAGACTGGGAAGTTCAGTTTGAGAGACTAAGGGAGTAGTCTGAGAGACTAGAAAGTTCAGTCTGAGAGGCTGGGAGGTTAGTCTAGTGGGACTAGAAAGTTCAGTCTGAGAGGCTGGGAGGTTAGTCTAGTGGGACTAGAAAGTGTAGTCTGAGAGGCTGGGAGGATAGTCTGAGAGACTAGGAGAATCAATCTAGGAGGCTGGGAGGATAGTCTGAGAGACTAGGAGGATCAGTCTGAGAGGCTGGGAGGATAGTCTGAGAGACTAGGAGGTTCAGTCTGAGAGGCTGGGAGGATAGTTTGGGGAAGACTAGGATGATTACTTGCTTGCATTAATTGAGACTTACATGCTTATTTGATTTAAGGTTGATGCACGTGTATATGTGATAGTTGTTCGCATACACTAATTGTTAGTAATTACTATGGATATACATGCTACGCACCGGCACACATGTCACTCTAATTAGAGAATGAGTTATTAGACATTGATAACCCTACGACCAACGCCACGGATAATGAGACTACAACTGCGCCAGAGTCAATTACGTCAGACACTGAGAGTGATCCTGATATGCTGACTAAGGACGGGGACGACTTCTAACAGTCCGTGCTACCAGATTTTGGTGAAGCTTCATCTTTGCTAATGGTCTCTCTGACAAGAATCTTTCTGTCACTCTTGTTTCAATCCATGACCACTCCATCACTGGTCATCCCGATGATGGACACACCATGGCTCCAATCCTTGATGATGCGCCTCCTGCGGACATTCCTACTGAAGGTTGGCTACTCGACGAACAATATATGACTACGTTGGCATGCTTATCGATGGGCCTCCTGCCGACGCCCATGATGATAGAAAATTAGACGAGAACACTGTTACTAACTTCACTTCTTAAGATCCCTGTTAACAAGCCATCCTCTGATTCTAGCAGGCATTCAGACTCTTTTGAGACTCTGATACCTGCAACCTTACAAACAGGTGGATTACAGCACTCTACTACTGACACAAGACGACGATGACATGGCTGCTGCTCTTTCACCTGCTCGAGACGCCACACCATTACACGACCCAGAGCCTGCTCTTGAGCTAGCTTCTACACCTTTGGGTCAGCTTGATGTTGCGCCTGCTAAACCTTCACCTTTACGTGATCTCGATCCTGTTTCTTTATGGTCTGCCAGACATTGCACCCCTTATATCTACCTGCATCGGGCAATCTCCTCATTTGTTGAGATGTTTGTTTTTACACCCGCAACCGCTGACATTGCTCCTTTCCCCTATGAAGACCGACGTCCATTGCACCAAGGTGCCTATAGCTTTCTTTCAGAAAATACCCGCACCTCGGGAAGGTACTTCAGGTCAGCACCCGCATAACAATTCATCTGCTACAACAGCATTTTCCCAACTGCACAGGTCGCACCATTTGCTACATTCACCTCTACAACGCCGGACGAGCCATTTTGATGGATCTTATAACACGCTATACTGATTTTAGACCCTTGCCATCCCTCTCAATATGGAGGCTATACACAGGATGAGTGCTCCTGTAACATCAGCTACAGTTTAAGGATACAAGTCGTAGAGTTTTGGAGCTTGAGCTGACACCACATTCTCCACATTGTCTATAGTATGTATACTTTGATTCCCCACATTCACCAAGATTCCTTTTGACGCTCTCAGCTGCTGCTATAACGCCTTTCCCAGGTTTTCTTTTGATGCTCGTTCCTTTTATCATCGAGCGACAAATCAGTTGACTACTTCGAGGTAAATAAAAGCTCGCGAAGGAATTCAAGCATGTCGACAGTTTACTCTTCTTTTCTCCTCCACCTCAGTCACCAGTATAGTTGGTTTCTGGATTATGCGGATTGCATTACGCTTGGGAAGAGACACTAATGATAAGCCAGGATTGCGGAGACTTTTGAGGACCACTTCTGACTACGTAATTTTGATGCACTAATATACTTATTGGACAAGGGTAGGGTGACCCTGTGTCCCTTCTGCTGTGATGCATTTTGTAAGACACAGTGATTGTGGTCGGAGGATAATGAAAGCCCGATCATCCTTAAACACGTGACAATACTTATCACGAATGACTAACGAAAAACTCCGTCGCTATGTCCCCACTAAGCACGCTGTTGATCTACATATATGTGCTATAACTATAATGCTACATGCTTACTTGCTACATTCCTATTTACAAGTTGTGCAATACATGTAATAATATGTGATTGAAGGTTATAACGACTGCATATATGCATATATGTGTAATACACCTCTGAGGTCTTATTCGTTGAATGGAGACTTGTGTGCTCGCGTCCTTCACAAGACCTGACCTAACCTGAACTTCTTCCTAGGTGATGTCTCATCAAGAGATCACTCGACTGACCAAGGAAGAATGGCAATCGCACGCCTCACGAGTCATAGCTCGGCACGAGGTTCTTCGCTACAAATACAACGAAGGTACCTCAAGGAGTGACCTACCTAACGGTAATGTTTAAGTCATCCAAGACACATTACAACACATTCGGAAAATCCCCAAGTGCCTTGCTAATACTTACTGTGATGATGATTTCTTGAGTACAGATTGTACCTACAAACATTTTCTAGAATGCAAACTCCTGAACTTCGGTGGCACTGGAGGTGCCATAGCTTTTGTAAAATGGGCTGAGAATGTGGACTCTGTTGTGCAAACGAGTGGCTGTACACTAAAGCAACAAGTCCCATACGTTTCCGGATTGCTACAAGATGGGGCTCTGTTATGGTGGGACCTTAAAGTTCGAGAAATGGGCGAGGATGTAGCATATGCGTTAACATGGAGTGAGCTGAAGGAAATGATGCATAGGGAGTATTGTTCTCAGCTGGAGATCCAAAGGCTGGAATTAGAATTCTGGAAACTACAGATGGAAGTTCCAAGAGTGGTGGATCAGGTGCAAAGGCTTTATGATTTGTCGCGAGTTGTTCCGTACCTGGTGGAACCCGAGTTGAAGAGAATGGCGCAATCCATTTGGGAACTGGCACCTCAAGCCTTGAGCCTGATGATAGTATCAACGCCACCAACAACTATGATTGCACATATGATAAGTCTGGAGCTCACTAAGGAAGCACTCAGATTGGGAAGACTTTCAATCCCGGACGAGAAGAAGGAAACTCCAGTAGAGACATCTGAGAAGAACAAAAGAAAGCTCAGTGAATTTCAAGAAGGCGATCGGGCAAATAACAAGGACGAGGTCAGGAAGGGAAAAGAGTACATGGGTAAACTACCTCAATGCGACAAGTGTCGACGACATCATACCGGGTGATGTAAACAGGAGAAGTGTGACAACTGTGGCAAAGTGGGGCACAGCAGGGACACGTGTTGGCATGAGACGAAGTGTGGAAAGAAAGGTAGGGGATGTTATAATTGTGGTGATATGGAGCACTTTAGGAAAGATTGCCCAAGGAAGACTAAACAGAATCGTGGGAAGAATGTCTAAACACCGGAGCTAGAGAAGCACGCCAGAATCCCAAACATGGTCACCGGTACGCCCCATAATAATCAATGTTGTGAATCTGTGCTTTTTGATATTGTTGTCAACTTTTAGCTTCAGGATATACTTGTTTTAATAGTAAGTGAGATAGATATCCAGTATTTAATAAGATCTAGTTAAGGAGAAGTCATTACGTGGTAACTGGGATGGATTAGTCGCCAAGCGATCGAACAAAGATTGATGTTCGCATCCAAATGACGACCTAAGAAACGATCGGGACTCACGAAGCAGGATACGCCACCACAAATCACGAATTGCTTAAGGCACGAAAGTTGTTGTGGGAGGGGTGTGTTGTTTCCTGGCTCATGTCGGGGACAAGGGAGCCGAAGTACTAAAACTTAAAGATACCCCCGTGATCAGAGAATATCCTGGAGTCTTCCTCGAAGACTAGCCAGAATTATCTCCTCAACGACAAGTCGAATTTTTGCATCGATTTGATTCCAGGCATCGCGCCTGTAGTCAATGCACCCTGAGCGACTTACACCTTTGGAAATGCAAGGATTGACAGTGAAGTTTTAGCAGTGGATAGAGAAGGAAGATAACAGACCAAGATGTCCCTTTTGGGTAACCCCATTTCTTCTCGGTAAAAAGAAGGATGACGATTTCCAAATAAACATCAACTACCAGGAGCCGAACGAGCTAACACACGAGAGTCGGTGAATCTTACTAAGGGTTAACGAACCACTTACATAACTGACTATGAGGACCCAACTACTACTGCACGACTGATCGACGATCGATCGTCGTTACCGGAATTCAGGAAGAAAGTATACCAGGGCGAAATTGTGGGACAATGACTTGTTCTTAGACATAGACAAAATGGTGCTTCCTACACAATGTACAAACCGGATCTATACGGGATACGAAATCTGGAGAATCTAGAAAACTTATATCTAGGACCTTTGGGAACCCAGGACCAAACTCGTAAGGGTTTTACTTAGGAACCATATCTGTCAACTCAATCAAACGTCAGTAACTTGACAAACGTGTCATTTCAGTTAACAAAACCGAAAGTACTTAAATTTGCTTCCTTTGAAGTCTTCACTTTTACTTCTAACGAGTAGATATTTGCATCTCTACTCCCCTCAAAGTAGTTGCATCACGTTGATTTCCTTCGCTGAGAGCGAACACACTTTTGCTTCGTATACTTGGTCACTTCTCCCTTTTGGTAGAAACACATCGCTTCATCACTTGAAAACTTATATATAACCCATGCACCTTTTGCTTAGCATGCGGTTTCATTTCGAATAGACACTTCATTAAAGTTCAAATGTTACGTTGCTAAATCTAATTACTGGTTTGTGATGTGAGTAACCTACGTTATTGAGATTATTGGCTCTTTTGCTATCAAGTCAGCACACTCTCTTGAAACTTCTTTTATTACATTCATGGTATTTTGTTACCATGCCAATATTTCCTTTGTTGATACATATGTCTATTTCCGGGCTATCCTGAGATTGAGTTCAATTGCTTGAACTTATCCACTTCGCATATTCAGTTTCAAACATCATATGTTGTATTGGGAGCTTATCCAATTGCTTGAACTTACCATTTCATTTAAGTTGTTGATTTTGAATTCATATAGAGGATACTATGGTTCGTGAAAACTCGCCTGCATATTGCAATCGATCGTTTGAGGATCTTATTAGTCAAACTCCTCTTTTGTGGACCCCCTGCTATACGTCAAGCACGTCTTGTACCCATGACATCAACTGCTATGAGCACACACCTTTTAACCCTAGGATTCGGGTTGATATATATTCTTGGACTCACCAAATGTGAGTAAGGTTTGATTCGGTTTGAAGATTATCTACCTTGATATTATATATATATATATATATATACATACATGTGTGACGTAACCATAAGGAGTTAAGGTAGTACAAATTTCGAGGACGAAATTTTCTTAACGGGGGGAGAATGTGACAACTCTAAAATTACAGGTATTCGTACAATTAATTTATATTTAATTTGTGCTTAATGACTGTGCTGACTACACCGTTGATTTAACTGCTTACTGATTTCTGTTACATACATACACATGCATCATACATTATTACTGTCACTCCATTTATTACACACAAAACAATAGTGACAAACTTGATGCACAAAAGCACAGTAGCACAGTGAACGGATAACCCAGAAAACATGCTGACAATGCCAGCACAAAGACATATAGTATTTTGAGGCCAGTATGAGTCAGAAATAAAGTATCACACTAGGGTAGTGTGTAAGGAAGCGAGGACCATAAAATTGCGTCACTAGGTGATAGTTATAGTGCCGGGAAGTGCCTAAAACATACTTTAACTGCAAAATTATGCACTTTTAAATAAAATTCAGCATTTAAATATGCTAGTAAGGTGCAAAAACGGGGTAAAATAATACTAGACACTTTCCTAAGTGTCGGGAATTTATTGTGTCACTAAAAATAATATTAAAGACACTTTAAATACTTATTTAGCACTTTAACGGATTAATATCCAACCGAACAACCGGACTCTACCCGGAACATAAAAATATTGTCAAAGACATTGTTTATACTTTTCTGAGCTAGTTAGGGTCCCCGAACACTCTAACACCCGTTATATTATAACACACATATTATACACTAACTAAATGCTCAAATCTTAACCAAGTCTTGTAACTAGATCATTGAAACCAAACCAAACCCAAACCCCCTAGTTCGAACCGGTTCCCATGGGCGGGGACACACCCATAATTTCTTGAATATTTTATTAAGTGTGTCTAATATCTTAAAGACATATTATATGGTGGTTAAAGCACAAAAATGGATTATAAATTTATATGGAAGTTCATTACCTTAATTCACAATTCACCAAACCAAATTGCTCTTTCTCCTTCTCTCTACACCACCTCACGGCTGCCACCATACCACCACCATATCATCACCTTCAAGTGCTCCTTCAAGCATTCTATACATACCCAAGGGTGCAAGTGATCATACAACGAAGCTTGGTGTGTTCGGAAGCTCAAGGACCTCTCTCGTTTTCTTTTAACCATCACATTTCTTCACTTGAACTCTCCTAGCCTTGAGCTAGTGGTAAGTCTCTTAGATCCGTTCATTTCACATGCTATGAAGGTGGTTAAAGTATGATTCATGATGTTAAACTTAAGAACTCTAAAGATCATAACTTAAAGCACAAACATAAAAGCTTTAAACAAAGGTCATGAGATGAAAGGTGATAATACATGGTAAATCTGAAATAAATGAACAAAAACCTGCTGTAAACAACTTATGGTCTGATGTTAAACGTATTAGAAAGTATGGCGATCGTATGTGTGCGTTCTAGTAACATTTAACCTACAAAAAGCATGCTGATTTGCATTTCAGCCGACTTTAACCGGACCTTAATAAAACGAAAAATGTATTTTCTGAAGTCTAGATTTATGTATTATGAAATACGGTTCTAATGGCACCGGAATCATAATTTTTGGACTTCGTTTACTATTTTTAAAGTGTGGTTTTGTAACAGCAGCTAAAGCTGCATTTTTACAGTAGTAAATAGCAGTAAATGAGAGTCATATTTTTAGTCATAACTTGAAACCTAACTAAAGTTAGATCCTGAAATTTATACTGTAGATGATCACATGTTGTCACAGTGATCCTCCAACTGGAATTATGTCAAATGGGCTTACGATGAATTTTAAATAAAATATTCCGTGAACTACGGTCAGAAAAAGGTAAATCGGAATGCTGTCTGGAGAATGAATTTTTATAAAATATTGGTGATGATCTGGACCACGATATTTTTACACAATAATATTTGGATCGTATAAGACATTCTGTAAAAATTTGGGAATTTTCGGAATGAGATAACTATTTTATTAAATTACCCGAAAACAACCCAGGTTTGTGTTTTAAAACTGAATCGATATAAGTAGTATTTTGCATGCCTAAATATCAGGTTGGTTATTTGAAAGCGATCTAACGTGTTATATGTTAAAGAAAATGATACGCTAGTAAGCGTGGATGCCTCCATTTACAAAAGAAACTTTGACGAAATTTTTCTAGAAATATAACACTTAGAAATATTTTTGGTGACAAGTGTTATAAATATATTTTTAACTTGTTTTCCAAAATATAAATTTCGCCATGATTTTTATTACAAATAACCAAGTGTCGGAGGTGGATTTTCGTAAATGAAACCTGTAATCATATATTGAGAATATATATTTCATAATAAAACGCTTGTATGCTTATGTGATTATTTTGTGAACTAGAGATATACATTTTTAGGGTAAAAATAATATTAATTGGAATGTCATGAATATACGACTCCAAAATAATACCAACGCCCTCACAAATAAATATTTAAGTTACACAGGAACCGTTATTACAACACGAACTTTAAAATGTAACTTATGTATTTTCGGAAAATACTCTTAAATGTGTATTTTGATAAAGTATTATTTTGGAAATTGTAAGAAGTAAAATATAATATTTTTGGGAAAAATATGTATATTTTGGAATCAGCATATTTTAGAAAAGTGATTTAAAATATATTTTCAAGTGAGACTTAAAAATATATTTTCGGAACTATAACGTATACGTATATTTTGGTAAAGTATTATTTTGGAAATCAAGGAAGTAAAAATATATTATTTTTGGGAAAAATACATATATTTTGGAAATAAGTTATTTTGGACAAAAAGGTTAAGTATATTTGCTAAGTGGGACTTAAAATATACTTTCGGAATTATAAAGCATACATGAATTAAAAACCCCCATCCTTGGGAAGGGAACACGAATGCCAATACTCGAGAAGTACTAATACAGAAATATTGTATAAACAATTATTCCAAAACTAAATACAATTATTATAACTTGGAATAATACCAGAATCGTAACTCAAAAACATACATACTAAGACAAGGCACGATCCGTTCGTCTAATAGACGTTAGACCATTGTAGGTAGTCGTGTTTGGCCGCGGAGATTTGGGTTACAAGTACGAAGACGCAATACTGCGAGTTCATGTCCCCCTTTTCTCTTAACTGTTTTCAGTTTTTATACTCCGGGGGTGAAATACATGTTACAATGTTTACGGATACTTTTATACATGGTATGGTTAGCATAAGGAGGGTTACTACTTAGATCATGTGAGTGGGTAGGCTGAAACTAGAGGCCATTAATCCTCATTGTAGGATCGGGGGTCATTAGCGGTAGATCTATCTGGGTGTAGCGATCCCAACCCCTGAGTCCGCTGAATGAACCAGGTGGTGACTTTGAGCCTGACGCAAAAATCTGCTAGGTTTGGGTCTTCCTACAGCACTTCACACATATCATTGGCTTTGCAACCCAATGGTGATCTCTTTTTCCTTAATTGCTACATACCAAGGATTTTCATACATACAGACATTTTTACAAAGGCTTATACGTACTCACTTACACATGAACTCGCTCAACTTTATGTTGATCTTTCAAACTACATGTATATCAGGAAACTAATGGATCTGGCACGGTATGCATATATTTCAAGCTGCGTTTGAATAATGAAGTCACCCAGAGTTGAAGGGTTTAGAAGGTGTAACCTCTTCCTGGACGGGTTACATATCTCTAAACCTAGTATTGTTTAGAGTCTTTTGCTAAAGTTTTTATGAACTCACTTAAATCAAGTCAAGGGTTGTAACTTATTTTGGTGACTGTTGTTTTAAGGAAAGTATAATATGGTATTTTCTAAACTTTACTAATGGATGGATATCTCATGTTTTTATCATATAGCCTTGTTATAATTGTTGCTATGGTATTAAGAAGTCACACCAAATAACCCACGCTTCCGCAAAGCTAGGGTGTGACATCGAAAGGGGGAGTCTGAAGAAATCTGGGAAGAGATTGTTCGCTGATGAAAAGAGAAGAACAGACAGAATGATAAAGACTGAAGATATTGAAGACTCGACACTTAAGACTCGTCAACATCCGAGGGGGAGTCTGTTGGTGCATACGTCTGTCAACTTCGTCTTGTATCGAGTATTGCTTTGCTCATGGAACGAAGTTCAAGAAATCAAGATAAAAGCTAATTCCGCTTGAGATGGTCTAATTCCGCTTGAAGGGTCATCGAGTAATTCCGCACCGAATTAGAGTGTAATTCCGTGTGAAGTGTTAATTCCCCTTTATTGCTTAATTTTGTTTCTATGTAATTCCGTTTGAGCCTGTTCAAACGGAATTAGGTGAGTCTATAAATAGAGGTTGATCTGTTTCATTTGGAACGAAATTAGGAAGGGTGTTTCCGATGGTGAAGTTCTGTCGAAGTGTCTACAGACTTGTAATTGTTACCAGACCAATAGAAAGACAGTTTAAAGTGATATTCCAGCTGAATCACACACAATATGTCTGTTTCCGCCTTTTATATTGTGTAGAACACCTCTGATCGACTCATTTCGGGTCTGCACACGATCCTACACTAGCAACCTTTTTTTCTTATTTTTGTAGGTCATGTGCTTCAGATTTTGTTAGTTCTAGAAACTGATGTTGAAAATTTGTAATTTTGAGGATTGTGTTGCTGATTTCAATAGTTTAGAAACTGGTGGCGTGTTTGTGCTGGTTCGACAAAGCCAGAAAGCGGAGGCGACGGCTAGGGTTTCGATTAGTGATCTCGGTCCGATGTTCTTCGCATCCACTCAAGATGGTAAAGATGGAATTCCAGCATTGCTTGGTGTTACAGGTGTGCTTGATTTGGTGGGGTTGAAGTTGAACGTTTACTTGAGTCCTTTGTGTATTTTTCATTATTATTGAAAATCTCTGTAGGATCGTGTACAGACCCGAAGGAGTCGTTCAGAGGGGTTCTAATCTGTTTCAGAGGCGGAAACTAAGAAACAGATGTGGAAAACAGCTTAATTCACTTTAATATGCCTTATATATTGATCAGCAATTGTTTACAATCAAACGGCACTAGGGGCAACACTTCGGTACCAGAATTACACAAAAGATGCAATGATTTCGCTTGGAACAACTATTTATAGGGCAAGGGGTTCCGCTTGAAAGTGTCAAGAACCATTTCAAGCGGAATTACTTGATTGTGATTTCGCTTTAAACTGTTACTTGACATTTCAAGCAGAATCAACCCCATTCAAGCGAAATCAGATTTAAACACACCTAAACCATATTTTCTCGTACAATGTGCCCTGATATAACAAATCTAGAAATAAGACTCGATACAAGACGAAGTCGACAGATGCATGCACCAACAGACTCCCCCTCAGATGTTGACGAGTCTTAAGTGTCGAGTCTTCTCATCTTCAATCTTGATCAGTATTTGGGCTTTACTCTTTTGAAACTTCTCTCTAAATTCTTCAGACTCCCCCTTTCGATTAGCTGTCATTCCTTAAGTTCATCAACATTATCAGCTTCAGGATCATAATCTGGCTCTATTCTCAGATTCAGAGTCCTCAGGTATCAGAAACTAGCTCTTCTCAAATCACATGCTCCCTTAGATGTTGTTCCAAGATCGTGACCTGGCTCTTATCCAGCTCAGGTTATCTGCACATTCTCTTCCACACAATAAGTTTCACAAATTTTAACAATTTATATTAAAATGTATGTACCAACTCAGACTCCCTTTTTCAAACAACCAGAAAATCTGTGATCAATTTCAGAAAAACTTAAAACATTTTTCGATTTAACCTACTCCCCCTCACAAACTAGTCATCATGTTTAGCACTTGGAATTTTGAATATCAGCTTTCCAACATCAGTTGTCGAAAATCTTCTAGAATTCTTTTTTTTAAATTTTATGCTAAAACACACACAAAATCTTTTTGGACTTTTGACTGTAATAAAATGCAGTAAAGAAATATTTACAGACAATATTTTTGTGAGTTTGTGTAAGAGGATCATATCAGTTTTTGACCAGTCACAAGTACCGTTGAGCTTAGTTACACAATAAGGATTAAACAATTCACTTAGATTGCCAATATACTGATCCACTTAAATTCTCACACAAATTTCAACTGCTTCAGGATATGAATTAGATGAATTAAGGACTTAAACTCATTCATGTGTCCCACCTCTTGAATATACTCCCGTATCCAGATCCCAATATTCAGTCTTACAGTCTTACAGGTGAGTATACCACAGATGATATGTGTAAGGGGTTAAATGGGAAGAACCGTGAGAGCTCAGGTCAGAACTTCCGTTCAGCAGAGAGATCACAGTCCGACTTTTGGTGTGTCCCCTTTAGAGGATCTTTTCTTCAACAGCACATGATTAGCATTTTTTAATGTTTCATCATTTTTTGTACTGAGGGCGATGCTATATTTCAAGCAATGCGGAAAGTATTATACGGGGACTAGGTCAGAATTTCCATTCAGCAGAAGTCCCGGGATAATACCCCAGATATCACTGAGCATAAAGACCTAGTATCTCATAAATAGGGATCTTTCAAACGAAATTTCAGGGGTTACCTATATATCCAAGTAGTGTTCCCCACAAAATAAGCAAGTTTGAATTTGAATTTAAGTTTATATCCCGAAAAAGCTTACTAAATGTGTAAAAACCTATCGGCATATCATCAGTGAGACCGTTTAACACTATTTAAACATTACATTTCTTTAGCATACCGTAACTGTCTACTGAAGTACTATCATTTCCTCTTTTTCGCAACAAACTCATTTTTGCATTTTATCATGTTTTTGGATTTTTCAATTTTCTAATGTTTTTGGATTTTTTGAAAATTCTTACTCCCCCTAAAATTCACAAACATTTAAAGAAAAAAGAAAACAAACTATACAAGTAAAGTTGACAACTGATATCAAATCACATCAATTCGCCATCCGCTTGGCATAAACAATCAGAACTCCCCCTTTCAACAAACTATTTTCTCATTATGATTTCAAAACACTTAAGTTTGTTTTAACCAAAATGATTTTTCCGGAAAATAAGTTTTGCTGATTTTACCACTTGTAGGTTAGGGGTTTATCACATTGTTTTTCTCAACCATTTGACAAATATAACAATTTTGAATTTTAACAACAATATCATTTGTAGAAAATCAAGTACAACTTAATGTCCCTGATTTACCACTTTGAAAGACGAAATATCACAAAAGTGAATTTCTCAAGAAAGATGCCGATTCCTGCTCCACACTTACCAACCTGGGAGCTCCGGCAAGTCAGATTTTTCAATGGTAGAAAATGTCCACCCAAGCCTGACCAGCCTTGGGCGATACCAACTCCTCTTTTGTTGGGGTGTAGGTTGCTTTTTCGTAGCATAAAAATCTTTTACCCCTTTAACCTTTCTATCGATCATCTTCCCAAAAATTTTCTTTACATTTCCATTAAAAGCTTTCTCAACATCAAATTCATTCTTCTCAAAATAAAATTGATTCGAGATCTCAACTTTCCCAATCTTTTGTTTAAAATTCTCAGTCCTCAATGGTGGAAAGTTATCATCATCCATCAGAGGAACTGAGTTTTCACCTTTTTTAACAACATGTAGCTCCTCTGATTTTGTGGAATCAGACTCATAGCCAGATTTTACATCTGATTTCTTAACAAGCCAGACTTGACTATCAAGATTTCCCCTTCGTTTGTAAAATCTTTTCGAACATTCACCAACTTCATATTTTGAGTTTTTGAACACTTTAAATTTCTCAGTTGGTGGTTCAGTTTTATCAATAACAATTTCTTTCAGTTTTTCTTTTTCTGAAACTCCCTTTTTTGTCTTTGTTGCCAACGGACAATTTCATGCAATGTGACCAACTTCATTGCATCTAAACCATGTTCTTGTTTCTTTTCTCTGAAGAGCTTCATTTTTCTTCTTTTCAGCAAGAAATTCTTGATTTGGAGACAGAATCAGCTCTTCTTCCATGATTCGGTAACACGTTTTTCTAAAACAGACAGTTTTAAGCGGAATATCCAATCTGTTTTCAAGCGAAATATCAACCCACAATTTCAAGCGAAATCCCAAAACACAAATTCAAACGGAATAAGCAACTTGGAGCGAAATCACCAGCAAACTTTCAAGCGAAATTAGATAGAAGCGAAATTACTGATTTTGCTTGAACTTTTTCAAGCGGAATCTGACTTGAAGCTAAAACACTAATTTCCCTTGAACCTCTTCAAGCGGAATACCAGCTTTTGAAGCGAAATCAGATAATTTGGAGCGGAATATCCCAAGCGAAATGTCTATCTCGAGCGGAATCACAAGGTGTTCGTTCAAGCGGAATCAGTTCGAAGGTCCATTTCTGTCATTTTTAAACCGAATTTTGCATTGATTCTTTCAAGGCTTTGTTAAAATGAAATTTCCTATAAGTTGTGAAAAATTCAAACCATTTTGTCCATTAAAACTTGTTCAATTGAAGAAAGAAGGTGTAGAAGCAAGAAAACACAATGAAATCCAGCTGAAATCTGCAGAACTCCTCCTCCTGTGCTCTGATACCACTTGTAGGATCATGTACGGACCTGAACGAGTCGTTCAGAGGGTTATAATCTGTTTCAAAGGCAGAAACTAAGAAACAGATGTGGAAAACAGCTTAATTCACTTTAATATGCCTTATATATTGATCAGCAATTGTTTCAATCAAACGACACTTCGACAGCACTTCGGTACCGGAATTACACAAAAAATACAATGATTTCGCTTGGAACAACTATTTATAGGGCAAGGGGTTCCGCTTGAAAGTGTCAAGAACCATTTCAAGCGGAATTACTTGATTGTGATTTTGCTTGAAACTGTTATTTGACATTTCAAGCGGAATCAACCCCGTTCAAGCGAAATCAGATTTAAACACACCTAAACCATATTTTCTCGTACAATGTGCCATGATCTAACAAATCTAGAAATAAGACTCCATACAAGACGAAGTCGATAGATGCATGCACCAACAATCTCATGTATGCATTATGCAATCTACTACCTGATGTTCTTGATTCTTAACTGTTTCGTCTGTTCATGTCTTGATTTGCTGACATTACTTGCATGTGTTGAAAAATATGGTTGCAGGGGATATACCAGCAGTAGCTACCGCGGAGGATATTGATATTGCTGTGAAAGCAGCACGCAGAGCTCTTAAACATGATGAAGGAAAAGAATGGGCATCAGCTTCTGGGGCTCATCGTGCAAAGTATCTTGGTGCTATTGCTGCAAAGGTAAGGATTTTCTGGATGATATTCTAAATTTGGGTTTGGTTTGTTTTCTATCGTTAATATGCTAAAGCTTTCAATTATGCATAGGTCACTGAGAAAAAGGATATGTTCGCTAAGCTTGAAGCCATTGATTGTGGAAAACCACTTGATGAAGTAGCATGGGATATGGTATGCCCATTGCATATAATTATTTTGCTATATTTTCTTAACTAAGCATACAACCAGCTAATGTATATGTTATTACTCAGGATGACGTTGCTGGATGTTTTGAGTATAATGCTGATCTTGCTGAAGCTTTGGATGCAAAACAAAACGCACCTTTAAATGTATATGTTAATCTTCCAATGGATACCTTTAAATTCCATATCATCAGGATTCAGGGAACCAATTGGTGTTGTTGGGCTGATTACTCCATGGTACTCTCTACCTCTACTGTAATAATGATTTGTATTTTCTAATAATATTTTTCTTATACTCTGTTTTATTTGTTTTCTATAGGAATTATCCTTTGCTAATGGCTATTTGGAAAGTTGCATCTGCACTGGCTGCTGGGTGTGCTGCAGTACTTAAGCCATCGGCATCTGTGTAAGTCCTATCTTATCATTTTCTGTTTCTTTTTTTTTTTTTGCATTATGGTGTATGATATTCTTATATATATCATTTATTAATATATTTCCAGCACATGCCTGGAATTAGGCGAAGTATGCAGGGAGGTGGGGCTGCTCCCTGGTATTCTCAATATCGTGACGGGATTGGGTCCTGAAGCAGTTGCTCCTTTGGCTGCTCACCCTGATGTTGATAAGGTTGTGTAAAATTTCTTTTTTAGATTAACATGTTTGGTGCTTTTATAATCTGCTAAATACGGAGAGGTCTCAAGGATTTATTTTCCTAAAGATTACGAGTCTGGCAGTCTTAAAGGGTACGGTTTGTTTTATACTGAATCTGTTGTTTGATAATCTAATTTTAACCAAAAAGGAGTTTAATTTCTATCTTTTGATGGGTGGATTTGATGACCATGTTGGAATAATTGGAGATTGGATGGCTGGGAGCTGTTTAGATTGGTTGGGCTCAGACCCTTTGTGGCTGCTGAAGGCCCAATATTAGGGTGGGTTTGGTTGTTGGACGCTACTGCCAAAGGCCCAGTTATGGGCTCTATAGAGTCTCACTAGGCTTGATAACTGGCCTGAAGTTAAGCTCCTGATATCCGTTTGCTGGTTAAAATGGGCTGCCTTAGTGAACATAATAAGTGGGCTTTGTAGCGGCTATTTTGGTCCGGGACATATGGGGATGTTATATGCTCAGTTCGGATTGGATTTATTGAGGAAAAATGGGATGAAAGCTAAGGGTAATGGGTTCAAAAAATGGCGTTGGTGTTAATATAGATTCTCCTGTTTGGTTGGCTTTCGCGGTACACCTTGGTATAGGTCGCTATGCTTTAATAGACATTTTTGTAAAGGTTCTTACCAATGTTGGTTTGTTTTCATTGATAGCGTCATGTTTAGTAACGCTAGGTTCTTTTGTATGCCAAAGCGTGGTTGGATGATGTTACTGTATACCAATACCCATGGCATGGCTGGAGTATCTCTCATGTTACATTCATCTAAGTTAAGAGGTTAGTTAGTTAATAATTATACTTGTTAGGATGTCGAATTTCAAGACTTTTGTTCTCCAAATATATGTTTTCTGTTTGTTTCTGAGATGTACTCATGGGGTTGGGTCTATAGTATATATAAATTGAAACAATAGTTTATCAAAGTTCAAATTGTTAGTCAAGTATAATAACTAGAAGCAACTGACTAACCTGACAGGCAAGTCAATTTTAATATTGCGTTTAAAAAAAGTCAATTTTATTTTTGGAGCAGGGCTCATCAACCATCATCTCATGTAATTTATTTGTATATTATTAATTACAGATCAGATCAATTTACAACAATAGACAGTTGAATTTAAAGTTAATCTGAAATCAAGAAATCTATAATAGCAATGGATCAAAAACTGTATAATTATTGAACTGATTTTAATTCACTTTTTATCCGAAATTAATGATCTGTAATAGCTATTGATTTGTTTTTATTTTTATGTTTGAAAATAGTTTATTATATCAACTTTCAAATTTCTTGGTTTTATTTTCACGGACGTACATACATACTTTTCCAAATCCTTCTAAGTACATACATGGTTCTATTTCTTCATTCGGATTATTCTTCTATGCGTTTGACTTTTGTTCTAGCTTTTTAAATCGAGGGCCAATATCTGATTTGGTTTTTTTAAACAACGATGCTCCGATACCATGACAAATTTAGAGTTTTTCCATATTGATCAACCATGAGTCACCTATTCAGTTATGTAGGTGTAACTGAATTACAAGATAATAAAATAAGGTTAAGAAAGAAACGTACCAAGTAATATCCCACTCATTACGTATAGTATAGAAGGGTGAGATGGGAGCGAACATAGAGTGATTGATTCTAACGTGGCCCTCATCAGTTTTTTTTAGGTAGTCTTTATTTCATATTGCTTATTCAATAAATGCATTAATATTTGAACAAAATATATTTACTGTATTGGGCTTAATATATATAGCTAGATTATGAAGAAAATATGTCAAAATGAAAACTTGAAATGATATAACTAAAGCCTATGAATACTGATACATAAGAAACATGATAAATACATAAGAAACATGGGCTACCACAATTTTATCTAATAACAGCCTCTTATGAAGAATAATGGCCTTCATCTTTTTTCTTTTATTGCTATTGTCTTATAGTGGTTTCTTTTTTTTTTTTTTCCCTTCATTCTTTTTGCCTTATAGTAAGTTTGTATATGTTTAGTTTGCCGTATAAGTTTGTATTTGCCTATGTTTTATAGATTACGTGATAGCATAAATTCGCGTTTTTATTTTACAATTGTTCTTAGTTTTAGTCGTCCTTTGCGGTTTAAATGTTGTGTTTTCCGTTGCATCGCGAATTTGGTTTTGGTTATGGCTAAAAACTGAACCGCCCTGTACATAGCCCTAAACTCACCAACCTAAGTAATATGTTTCCCATCATATCGCGCGGGTAAACGACTAGTATATATATATATATACATATATATATATACATATATATGTATATATATATATATATAAGTATATATATATATATGTATATATATATATGGGTAGGGATCCTAAGTTAACCTACCCTAATATGAGAACAAAATGAACCATTATGGACCCTTGATTTTGTAGATTATAGATTTTAGATTAATGGCAAAATTGTAATTAAGGATATAATAAGTTTAATATTAATATTAATGTAAAGGGTAGAAATGGAAATTTCATATTAAATGTATGTGGTTTGAAAACTATAATCCCATAAATCTCTTTATCAGTTTCCAAGATACACACCATAATCAAGAAATTCTTTATACTTTAATAAAAAAAACTGACGTACATATCTTCAACCGATCCTCTCTCTCTCGTATCTTCTTTTCATCCAATACTAATGGTAGTATACACATGTGTATTGTTTCCCATTTCAGTTGTTGATATAAGAAGACATGTGTAATCGTGAATTGTGAAATATAGAAACTGTACATATGTGTGCATGCATTGAAGCTGGAATGCTATGTCGTGTAACTAACAATGTTCATGTTTTTTTCTGGTTCAGTACTAATCGGAGTATACACATGTGTATTGTATCCCATTTCACTTCTTAGATATAAGAATACATATGTGTAATCTTGAATTGTGAAATATGTAGACTGTATATACACATCATCTTCTTCTGGCTGTTAATCGATGAAGTTTGTGAAACTATAGGTTTGATCGTGTGTGTCAGACATAATATTACTTTTTATCGAAATAACTCCAAGGATGATGGAAAAAAGTGGACAGAATGAAAACAATAAGATGTTCGAATTGGTTGAGAATGATGAACAACACAAATGCAATACAAATCAACGTGGTTTTTTTGGGTGAAATCTGAATTCAAACTTACGCACAGATCTTTGGATCGCAAGATTATAGGGGTAGTTACATGTATTTTGTAACTGATCATGATAAAAGAAAACTGAATATGTCTTAAATTTAATTAAAAAATTATGTTTAAATGTATAAGACAATCATACCATTATATTTTTAAAACTAGATCAATGGCCAAGATGAGTTCGTTTTGTTCACAATTAGGGTAAAGTTCATAAATGAACCTAACCCTCCCCTATATATATAGGGAAAGGTTCATCTGAGAACCACCTTTATTGCAAGAACCGCGAGAACCAATGTAAACAAAAAAAAAAACCTAAAAAAATCCAAAAAACCTACAATTTTTTTTAATATTTTTTCTAATAAAAATCGCTATATTTTGTTACCAAAAAAAAAAAAGAAAAACGTTTTTTTTCGAGTAACAGTTTTGGATGCACATGTGCATATGTATCATTTCTTGGACAAATTCCATAATATATTACCAGTAGTAGAAAAATGCACTTTCATTTACACTACCATATGTAATACACTACTTTTTACATTAACAATATTAGAAATGCGAATGTGCATCTATATGTATCAACATGAAATAAGATGTTTTGATACAAAAAGTTTGAGATTTTAAATGATGAAGTAGGCCCATATACTTGTGTTTTGGTTAGTTATATCTAGTGGTTGATGGTTTGATTATATTTGTCACTTTATGATGTAATATGTTGTTTGGATGGTATAAAGGGTGTTGATGTACATATAATAAAGTGAAATATTGGTAATAGTATTGTAATATGGATGGTAAATGTAACGCCCGGCTATTTTGTACTTTCCATTTATAGGAGGTTTTGTTCGTAATCTATTTTTGGAAACCTTGTATTCTTGTAATCTTTTCCTTTCTTTGTAATCTTTATCAAATCGAGACTTGGATCATTAAAGAAACTGGTATTTCGTTACATATATGTTGTATGCACTCTAATTATGCTCGTATGTTTAACTTCGTGCATCAATCGATGTTTAATCATATTACATGGAATCTATGTGTGAAACTTATGATCAAACTAAACTTATGCTTTAAACGTGTTTTGAACAAGAACGACACTTGAATTGATACTTATACGCTCGATTATCCTTGGTTTATATTCCTCATGCATAAACATACCTTAATCTATGCTTTTGTGACAAGAATGGTCCTAAAAACACCATAAATCATCAACTACACAACTATAGGGGCCAAAATTGTAAAAAATGAAACTTGTTTCCGGAACCCAGGTGGCGCGCGGCCCGCGTCCCCTAGCCTGGATATCCCAGGCGGGCCGCGTGAGGCTCGTGTCTGCAGAGCTCTTGGATGGTCGCGACCAGCCACCATTTTGAGCGGGATTTTTGAGTTTAAACCGTGTTTTGGCTCTTGTAATCACCTTGAATCAACCCTAACCACCTCCTTATAAATACCCAAGCTTCCCCAAGCACTTGGACACTTTCACCACTCTCTAATATCACCAAAACACTCCCAAATTAAAGCAAGAATCTGCATTTTCGGACAGATTCATACCTCTACACTAAACTTGGTATAACTTGCTCATTTCTTAATGAAAACACTTGATTCTTCTTCCTATTTGCTTGGTTAATCATGGAGTTTGATTCCTTGACTTCTCCTTGGAGAAATCAGACCTAGAATTGCTCTGAAATTGACCAAAAACTTTTTGTTTTGTTACAAACTTATGTAAACTTCATCCAACTTGTGTTTGACACAACTCAAGCCAATGTCCTAATGCTTACAACCCCTCTTACGGTTGGTTAAGCTTAAAAACATGGTTGAGACATCTAAATCAGGGGTTAAAACCTCATAAACTTTCTGTTTTTAATTAGGGTTTTACCCACAAGTAGTGTTCAAGTATGAAACTTGATGAATGTGTGATGGTTGGACTAGCTTGGGCTATCCTTCATAAGAATCCACTCATTACTTGATGTTTTGCTATAGTTTAGTTGTTGTTAATACCATAATACTTGTATGTTCGTGACCCTCCTTGTTGTTTATAACAACAAGTGTAGTGGTGAACAATAGAGGTGCCTAAATGGAAGCTTGTTCTTCCTACCTCATGTATGAACTCTATGACACAAAGAGGTGCCTAAATGGAGACATTGATCTCCTACCTCATGCTTGAATCATAAGACTTGTAATCTATATAATATCTAAGCTATCCTATGTACATATATACCTAAGTAACTAAACTTGATGATAACTTAATAGTTACTTGTCAAGAATATGTTACATCATCTATGACCATGCTCTTGTTACGACTCTAATGGACCTTTGAATCCATGAAATCATACCAACTCTTTTGAGTTCTAATAGTGTCAAGAACAAGGGTTATGTGTACAAGATGATTATTTTTACTTATGTTATTTTCTATACAATTTAAACTCCGAATCTATAATCTTCCGTAAACGCCAAACTCACACACCTTGTTTGCCTCGTGTAGAAGGACAAGGTGCTCCGAATTAATCCATCCACCAACTCACTCGCGGGATTTCAAGTAGGAAAGCTTGCAACCACCGTGAGTATACTCGCAACCGCCTTTTTATGTTTACCACTTTTTGGGGTGTAACATGTTACCTTATTAAAACACACTTAAACTTATTCTTTATGCAATGCACGAAAACAATCCTTATACGTGAATACTATGTTATGATACTCGATGCTTATGTGGACCATACTTATGTGATATGTTTTAGTCATTAGCTCTCACGAGCCTTCCTTCGACATGTATAGCGCTATAGGAGTAACGCACCGCCCCCCTTAAACTTGGGTCATGTTGAATTAATTAAACTTTCTTGCGTAAACAGAGGTTGGCTAGAAATATTGCATGCCACGCTAGGTTGATCTCGTATAGACTAAGTTGCCATGTAGATTCATTTTAAACTTTTAAACTTATACTTATACTTATGCTTAAACTTGTATACTCGCCTTTGCTTTTGCATTGAATTGTATTTTAAACATGTTACCGGGATGATGATGCTATGAAAAGAAGTAGCGTTGATGCCTAGATACACATTTAGACGTTTAGGTTTAATATGTTGTGTCAATTTTGCTTGTGTTGTTATGTACTTCTTTTGAACTTGTTGTATTTGAATTTCTTGTAATGTTGACAATTTACTTTATGAAATGAAATCGGTTTATTAAATATTGTCACAAATAGCGTTATGATGTCTCTAGCAATCTTCACACTTCGTCTCATCCCGATGTTTCCGCCATTGGTTGGGGTGTGACAGTAAAAAGCAATGGTATTGTATTATGGATGGTAGGAGGTAACGGTAGTGTAGTATGGATGGTATGATAGATGAAAGGGAATGTGTTTTAGAAACTTTGTCTCTTATTTGTTGTTTAAAACTTTTGTACTCTACCATGCATGCTTCCTAGCTACACTTCTTGTTATTAAATTTATGCGCCTTTCCTAAGGCTAACACGAATACACTTATGCTATTTTATACTCTTGTAACATCAACGAGACAACTTTACCAAAATAGGCGTGAAACCCACAATTTGGTAAACGACTCTCACTCTACCTTTAATCTATTTTTGCACGAAATTCACCATTAAGCTAGGAGTGACATCCACAACTTAATGGTAATTTCCATTTCAACTCTAGTGGACCCTTGTCAAAGCGTCAAAATTTTATTTTTGGCCGACAAGTACCAACCACATTTAGGGTACGAGATCGTCAAGTTAGGGGTGAAACCCGCATCTTGTCGATTAAGTCCCATACTTGATTTTTATTCTCGCCAAAGTCCCGAATGTTCCAATCATTTAGAGATGTGTAGTAACCGGAAGGGTAAGATATCGTTAATCGCTTCTCGACGAGAGTATCTTACTTATAGGCCAAAGCACAATATCTCTAAATCGAAAGGACTTTCGACCCACTTTGGAATTGTCGACGTTTCTCTACCCGAAACAATCCTATGTTTTATTGAGCCTCTCTTTTATGTATCTCAATTTATATGTGATTTTATACTTGAACGTTCATTCATTTCGAAATGTCGTTTTAATCATTTCGCACGTTACCGCAATCATAAACAATAATAATTCTCATGAACAAACTAAATTTATACCCTCTTTACACAACTTATGTGTTATACTTGTTGAATGCATGTGGAAACTTATGCTCTATGTGAACTTTACTTGATACATGAACATTTACTTGCTTTTACATACACAAACCTTATTTTCAACTAATGATCAAGTCTCATCCTTTCCTTCTCTTTTTTTTTTCAATCTTTTAGATGTCGTCTAGCTCCTCCAAGAGACGCAAGTCAAAGAAGGGTTCGACTTCCACCGCCATGTCTCAAAAAGATTGCATGAAATTTATGGCCAAACAATTTGCTAAAGTCCTACCCGACATCGTTAGCAAGATTCAAACCGATTCACCGCATGGCTCTGCTAACTCAAAGGCAGACAAACCCAAACCAACCTTCCAGTTTAAGCAATTCATGGCTTGTAAACCCTTAGAATTTACTGGCAAGAATGGCGCTACCGCCATGATGAACTGGTTTGATGCCATTGAGCTTACCTTCTTGCAAAGTGGTTGCCCTGACGAACTAAGAACCTTGAATGCAATTGGGGTGTTCCGTGAAAAGGCACTCGAGTGGTGGACGACTGAACGTAACAAAAGAGGAAACGAGGTCGCACATGCTATGCCTTGGGACGATCTCAAACAGCTTATGAAAGACCACTTCTGTCCTCCTCATGAACTCCAAAAATTGGAGAACGAATTTTGGAACCTTACTCAGAAGGGGAGTGACATGGATGGCCTGATTACGCGCTTTAAACAACTCAGTGTTCTTTGTCCTGGACAAGTTGAAACCGTTCCTAAAACCGTAGCCAAATTCGTCCGTTGTGTTGCACCTTCCCTGACAAACCACCTTGCCTCTGCTAATCCCCAAACCATTCAAGATGCTTTTCGTATAGCCACGGAACTTAACAACAATTGCGTTATCCATGGAACCTATGATAAAGTTTCAACGAAGAATGCACGCCAAGCTACAACTGAAACTACCACTGTTGAGCCCTCACCCTCCCAATCGTCCAAGAAAAACCAAGGCAAGAAGCGGAAGGCTTCGAGCCAAAATTGTGCGGTCGTCACTCCGCCAAACCCTCAACCCTTACAAGCTTTAGCCGCCGTTGCACCCGCAAACACCGAACCACGAAAACAAGGTTATGTTGGAACTCATCCCAAATGCACCACCTGTCTGTTTCACCATCCTGCCAATGTACCTTGCCGCAAATGTGCCACCTATCAGAAGTATGGACATTTTGCTAACCGTTGTCGAATCTCCTCTCAAAATGCTCCTGTGCGAGCATGCTTCAAGTGCGGCGACCTCAATCATCTCGCCAATGTTTGTCCCCAGCGCTATCAACCTCAACAACAGCAGCAACTGCAACAACCACCACATCAGCAACAACAAGCTCAGAAACCTGCTAGAGGCCGAGCTTTTGTCATCACCGCTGCTCAGGCTCAAAACGCAAACGACGTCATTACCGGTACGTTTCTTGTGAACCATATTTACGCTTCTTGTCTATTTGATACTGGCGCCGATAAGAGTTTTGTGTCGCTAGAATTCGAGCAATTGCTTAAGTGTAAACGCTCTAAGTTGCCAAAATCTTTCGCTGTCAAAGTCGCTAATGGTAAATCCGTCACTGTTGATTCCGTTCTTCCCAATTGTTCCTTGATTCTCAACGATCATACGTTTCCGATCAACCTTATACCTATGCAAATGGGTAGCTTTGACATCATAGTAGGCATGGACTGGCTTAGGCGAGTTCGTGCTGAAGTTGTTTGTTCTGAAAAGTTTATCCGCCTTCCTCTTCCAAACGGTGATTCTCTACACGTCTATGGTGAGAAACCTTCTCAAGGTCTCAAGCTTATGTCGTGTATCCAAGCAAACAAATGCTTATGCAAGGGTACCTTCACCTTTCTCGCCCACATTGTGGAAAAGAAGGACAAAGGCCCAAGCATAAGCGACGTTCCTGTTGTACGCGACTTTCCGGATGTATTTCCCGACGATCTTCCTGGTCCGCCTCCTGCTCGTTCTGTCGATTTTCGCATCGACTTAGTTCCTGGCGCTACGCCTGTCGCTAAGTCTCCCTATCGTTTAGCACCCTCTGAGATGCAAGAGCTCTCGAGTCAACTTCAAGAGCTCCTTGACAAAGGCTTTATACGCCCTAGTACTTCTCCTTGGGGCGCTCCCGTTTTGTTTGTCAAAGAGAAAGATGGGTCATTTCGTATGTGTATTGACTATCGTGAGCTCAACAAGCTTACCATCAAAAACCGATACCCTCTTCCTCGCATTGATGACCTCTTCGATCAATTGCAAGGCGCAACCTGCTTTTCAAAGATCGATCTTCGTTCTGGGTATCATCAACTTCGAGTACTCGAAGAAGATGTACCTAAAACCGCTTTCCGTACACGTTTTGGTCATTACGAGTTCGTGGTCATGCCCTTTGGTTTGACAAACGCACCTGTTGTTTTCATGGATTTAATGAACCGCGTGTGCAAAGCATACTTGGACCGTTTTGTGATCATCTTCATCGACGATATTCTCATCTATTCCAAGACGCAAGAAGAGCATAAGCGACACTTGCACCTTATCCTTGAACTCCTTCGTGCTGAACGTCTATACGCCAAATTCTCCAAGTGTGAATTTTGGCTAAAAGAGGTTCAATTCCTTGGTCATACTGTCAACGAACTTGGAATTCATGTTGACCCCGCAAAAATCAAAGCTGTGAAAAATTGGATCGCACCTAAATCTCCGTCTGAAATTCGCTCGTTTCTTGGCCTTGCTGGTTACTATCGTCGTTTCATCTCCAACATTTCAAAAATCGCTGTTCCTTTGACCTCCTTGACTCAAAAAGAGAGACCTTTTGTTTGGGGTCCCGAACAAGAGGAATCTTTTCAAACGCTCAAGGACATGCTTTGCAATGCTCCTATCCTAACGCTTCCTGATGGTAACGATGATTTTGTCGTGTATTGCGACGCTTCAAACCTTGGCCTTGGTTGTGTCCTCATGCAACGTGACAAGGTTATCGCTTACGCATCGAGACAACTCAAAATTCATGAGAAAAACTATACTACCCACGACCTTGAACTTGGTGCAGTCGTTTTTGCATTGAAGATTTGGCGACACTACCTTTATGGTACTAAATGTGTGGTCTTCACCGACCATAAGAGCCTTCAACACATCTTCAACCAAAAGGAACTAAACATGCGTCAACGTCGTTGGGTGGAATTGTTAAACGACTACGATTGCGAAATCAAATACCACCCAGTTAAAGCGAATGTAGTAGCCGATGCTCTTAGTCGTAAAACTCATGTCAAAAGTATCCGTTGTTTCCAACTCGTCCACGATCTTCAAAATCGCATACGTAACGCTCAGTATACATCCGTTAATGAGGGTAACCTCTACAACGAGATGCAATGTGGTGCTGAAAATAGTCTCGTGTCCAAACCCGATGGCATTTTATACTATCTCAATCGTATCTGGATTCCTAACCGTGATGATCTTCGCAAATTCCTGATGAAGGAGGCCCATAACACGAAGTATTCTATTCACCCTGGTGCCGACAAGATGTACCATGATATGCGTACATCCTATTGGTGGCCTGGAATGAAGAAGGATATAGCCACTTTCGTCTCAAAATGTCTCACATGTTCCAAAGTGAAAGCTGAACATCAACGTCCCTCTGGCTTACTCAAACAACCAAGGATTCCTATCTGGAAATGGGAGAGCATTGCCATGGATTTTATCACTAAGCTTCCTCGCACTACTGCTGGTCATGACAGCATTTGGGTAATCGTTGATCGATTGACCAAGTCAGCTCACTTCCTCCCTATTCGTGAAGATTTCAAAGTCGAGAAATTGGCTAAGGTCTACATGAAGGAGATAATCTGTCGTCATGGTATTCCCATCGACATCATTTCTGATCGTGATGCTCGTTTTACGTCTCGTCTCTGGCAACTTTTCAATCTACTATGGGTACTAAACTCAACCTTAGCACTGCCTTCCATCCTCAGACTGACGGTCAAACCGAGCGTACTATCCAAACCTTAGAGGATATGCTTCGTTCATGCGTAATAGATTTTGGTGGCAACTGGGATTCACACTTGCCCTTGGTCGAATTCTCGCACAATAACAGTTATCACGCGAGTATTCAAATGGCACCTTTCGAAGCATTGTATGGTCGCAAGTGCCGTTCGCCTATTTGTTGGCACGAGATTGGTCAAGCCCAAATCACCGGTCCCGAGCTTATACAAGAGACGACGGACAAGATTTTACAGGTTCGAGACAACTTATTGAAAGCCAGGAGCCGACAAAAGAGTTACGCTGACAAAGGACGCAAACCTATGGAATTCGAGATAGGTGACTTCGTGCTTCTCAAGGTATCCCCTTGGAAGGGCGTGGTTCGATTTGGCAAGAAAGGGAAACTCGCACATCGCTACGTTGGTCCTTTCAAAATTCTCGAGAGGATTGGCGAGGTTGCGTATAGACTGGACCTGCCTGAAGAACTCAGCAATGTACACCCTGTCTTCCACGTGTCCAACTTAAAGAAGTGTCTAGCTGACGAAGGACTCCACGTTCCTCTCGAAGACTTGCAAGTCAACGAAACACTTCACTTTGTGGAAAAACCGGTCGAAATCATGGACCAAGGAACCAAGCAATTGAGGCGCAGTCGAATTCCTATTGTCAAAGTTCGATGGGAAGGAAAACGTGGTGCTGAATTTACTTGGGGGCTCGAAAGCGAAATGAAGTCGAAATATCCTCATCTTTTCCCTACGTATTCCTAAATTTCGGGACGAAATTTCCTAAAGGAGGGGAGACTGTAACGCCTGACTATTTTGTACTTTCCATTTATAGGAGGTTTTGTTCGTAATCTATTTTTGGAAACCTTGTATTCTTGTAATCTTTTCCTTTCTTTGTAATCTTTATCAAATCGAGACTTGGATCATTAAAGAAACTGGTATTTCGTTACATATATGTTGTATGCACTCTAATTATGCTCGTATGTTCAACTTCGTGCATCAATCGATGTTTAATCATATTACTTGGAATCTATGTGTGAAACTTATGATCAAACTAAACTTATGCTTTGAACGTGTTTTGAACAAGAACGACACTTGAATTGATACTTATACGCTCGATTATCCTTGGTTTATATTCCTCATGCATAAACATACCTTAATCTATGCTTTTGTGACAAGAATGGTCCTAAAAACACCATAAATCATCAACTACACAACCATAGGGGCCAAAATTGTAAAAAATGAAACTTGTTTCCGGAACCCAGGTGGCGCGCGGCCCGCGTCCCCTAGCCTGGATATCCCAGGCGGGCCACGTGAGGCTCGTGTCTGCAGACCTCTAATCAACCCTGAACACCTCCTTAGAAATACCCAAGCTTCCCCAAACACTTGGACACTTTCACCACTCCCTAATATCACCAAAACACTCCCAAATTAAAGCAAGAATCTGCATTTTCGGACAGATTCATACCTCTACACTAAACTTGGTATAACTTGCTCATTTCTTGATGAAAACACTTGATTCTTCTTCCTATTTGCTTGGTTAATCATGGAGTTTGATTCCTTGACTTCTCCTTGGAGAAATCAGACCTGGAATTGCTCCGAAATTGACCAAAAACTTTTTGTTTTGTTACAAACTTACGTAAACTTCATCCAACTTGTGTTTGACACAACTCAAGCCAATGTCCTAATGCTTACAACCCCTCTTATGGTTGGTTAAGCTTAAAAACATGGTTGAGACATCTAAATCAGGGGTTAAAACCTCATAAACTTTCTGTTTTTAATTAGGGTTTTACCCACAAGTAGTGTTCAAGTATGAAACTTGATGAATGTGATATGGTTGGACTAGCTTGGGCTATCCTTCATAAGAATCCACTCATTACTTGATGTTTTGCTATAGTTTAGTTGTTGTTAATACCATAATACTTGTATGTTCGTGACCCTCCTTGTTGTTTATAACAACAAGTGTAGTGGTGAACAATAGAGGTGCCTAAATGGAAGCTTGTTCTTCCTACCTCATGTATGAACTCTATGACACAAAGAGGTGCCTAAATGGAGACATTGATCTCCTACCTCATGCTTGAATAATAAGACTTGTAATCTATATAATATCTAAGCTATCCTATGTACATATATACCTAAGTAACTAAACTTGATGATAACTTAATAGTTACTTGTCAAGAATATGTTACATCATCTATGACCATGCTCTTGTTACGACTCTAATGGACCCTCGAATCCATGAAATCATACCAACTCTTTTGAGTTCTAATAGTGTCAAGAACAAGGGTTATGTGTACAAGATGATTATTTTTACTTATGTTATTTTCTATACAATTTAAACTCCGAATCTATAATCTTCCGTAAACGCCAAACTCACACACCTTATTTGCCTCGTGTAGAAGGACAAGGTGCTCCGAATTAATCCATCCACCAACTCACTCACGGGATTTCAAGTAGGAAAGCTTGCAACCACCGTGAGTATACTCGCAACCCGCTTTTTATGTTTACCACTTTTTGGGGTGTAACATGTTACCTTATTAAAACACACTTAAACTTATTCTTTATGCAATGCACGAAAACAATCCTTATACGTGAATACTATGTTATGATACTCGATGCTTACGTGGACCATACTTATGTGATATGTTTTAGTCATTAGCTCTCACGAGCCTCCCTTCGACATGTATAGCGCTATAGGAGTAACGCACCGCCCCCCTTAAACTTGGGTCATGTTGAATTAATTAAACTTTCTTGCGTAAACAGAGGTTGGCTAGAAATATTGCATGCCACGCTAGGTTGATCTCGTATAGACTAAGTTGCCATGTGGATTCGTTTTAAACTTTTAAACTTATACTTATACTTATGCTTAAACTTGTATACTCGCCTTTGCTTTTGCATTGAATTGTATTTTAAACATGTTACATGTTGATGATGATGATGCTATGAAAAGAAGTAGCGTTGATGCCTAGATACACATTTAGACGTTTAGGTTTAATATGTTGTGTCAATTTTGCTTGTGTTGTTATGTACTTCTTTTGAACTTGTTGTTTTTGAATTTCTTGTAATGTTGACAATTTACTTTATGAAATGAAATCGGTTTATTAAATGTTGTCACAAATAGCGTTATGATGTCTCTAGCAATCTTCACACTTCGTCTCATCCCGATGTTTCCGCCATTGGTTGGGGTGTGACAGTAAAAAGCAATGGTATTGTATTACGGATGGTAGGAGGTAACGGTAGTGTAGTATGGATGGTATGATAGATGAAAGGGAATGTGTATTCAGAGTGGTGTACTAAAACACGTTATAATATGTTTATATATATAGATGCACAAGTGCATTTCTAGTGTTGTTAATGTTATAACAAGTTCATACATATAGATGCACATGTGCATTTCTGTTATTGTTAATGTAAAAAGTAGTGTATTATGAATGGTAGTGTAAATGAAAGTGCAATTGTCTAATATTTGTAATGAATTACGAAATTTGTCAAAGAAATGATACAAATACAAATGTGCATGGATAACTGTTACTCGAAAAAAAAAATTTTTGACTTTTTTTTATTAGTTACGAAATATAGCGATTTTTCCAAAAAAATAGTAAAAAAAATTTGGGTGTTTTCACATTGGTTCTCGCGGTTCTCGCAATAAAGGGCGGTTCCTAATGGATCCTTCTCCTCTCTCTCTCTCTCTATGTATATATATATATATGGACGGATCAGGAGAAAACGCTCAAAAGTGTGAGAACGGATCCTGGCCCAACACGTGGCGCGCGATATAATTAGGGCGTATGGGCTTTTTTGTTATTTTATCTTCTGCCTTTCCAGTTCCGCTTTTCACAATATTGTTTTATTTTTGGGGTTTAAGATTTTTGGCGTTAACCAAATTTAATAATTAATGGCGTTTAATGGTTTCATTGTATTAACATTTTGGCCTTTATGGCGTTTTTCAAATCGTATGCCATTGGAACCCAGGGGGTCAGGAAATCTATCTGAATGACGTTTTTCAAGGCATTTTAAAAAATATTGTCCATTGTTCTATTATTTTTTATATACATTTTGGCGTTTGTGGTATCTTGGCGTTTTACAATTGTAAAATTATATTACAACCACAGGGAAAAAAATAGAAGCGAAGAAAATAAATTAAAAATCCTAATCGGATCTCTCTTCACAATCTTTACTGTCATCAGTCTCTCTCTTCTTTAATAGTACAAGAACTTTCACCAAATATATGGCGTTTTATGTAAAACTTAACAAAACCATCTGTTTGATTTTTTGTCTGCTCGTCTGTTGAAGTGGCATTTTGTGGATGTTTAGAGACATAGATCTATGATGTGTGGGTGGGTTTTTCACTTTTTCTTCATCTTGATCTTCATCTTTATAATCATCCCACTCTTTAGTGTCATTGATCTCTTTTCCTCATCCAAGCCTTATTCAAGAACAAAGAACACAAAATGACATTCGATTATCAGTATCTTTTTTCTTGAAGATTTGTCCATCTCATGCAGCAAAATCTTACTGAGTTACTCCCCTCACCTAACAATCTATTAAGTGAAACTTCACGAAGAACAATACTGAATATCCAAGAAAGCATATTAGCTATCTTTGATTTTTTTTTTTTGGCGTTTTACAGTGAGTGGTATTTAGTAGTATTGGCATTTGTTTTTTGGTTTGATTAAATGGAAGTTGCTGAGAGGTATTATTTTATAGGATTTCTTATGGTGGCGTAGGTTAGGTGGTGCATTATTATAATAAATTATTCGTCGTTTCGGTTACTGTTTGTAATTATTATTTCTGATAAGCTTTTATCTCTGAAGTCTGTAACACGTCCCGTCTTTCAAATTTGGCGTTTTAGATTCTAATACAATAAATTTTCCGTTTCTTCATTTTTACTGTTTTGTAGTTACTGTTTCTAACTACATTTTCAAGTTTGGTTTTTATTTTTTTTTATTTTTTGGGTTTTTTATAATACTTTTCCAAAGTAATTTTATTATAGTTTGGGAGTTTTTGGGGCATTTTACGGCATGATAGCGTTTTAAGAAGCATTTGGCTGTCTGGCGTTTTTATTATATATGGTGTTTTTATTATATAACAATCAACTGAAAAAGAAAATTAAAAAAAAAAGAATATATAAACAATTGATCTTCCAAATCTTCTATAACACCTCGAAAATTCATGTCCAATATTATATCCACACGTGTCATGGACTTTAAACGTGTAAAAGATTTTACTTATGAGAGACGAAGGTTGACAAACGAAGAATCTACGAGTGTAAAAGGATTCAAAGTATCAACAATGGATAAATATACTTTTCAATAACCCCACACGATGTTTATACCCTTAAACTAATGAATTATGGATCAGACGAAGCCAATTGTGGAAGAAAGTGAGAGATTACAAACTACAAGGGTTAAATGTGTCAACATGTTTAATATATACCTCTGAGTGACCTTTTAACAAACCCGAAGCTTTGTAACAATTAATTATGCTCACTAGAATAAGGGATAAAAATTTCACAAGGTTTCGATAAAGTATGAGAAAGTTATGATAACATTCGTATATGAGGGGTTAAAAGTGTCAACGTTGAAATCTAAGGCTTTTCGGGTGAACATAAAGTTAACCAAGGACTTAACAAAGTTTGGTTAAGTCTTAAGGTCCTTAAAAATCAAGTTAGAAGGTTAATAGTGCAAAATGGGAAGTTAAAACCACTTTTAAAAGGACCAGTGGCTGAAATGCAATTTATGAAACTTGTTTAACTTGTTCTGGGCACTCATACCGGCCGCGTAAGACCTGTGTGGTCTCTTACGCGGGCCGCCTGAGCATGACAGCGACAGAAAAATTGGCAGATGCCTGTAAAACCTGTTCCACCGCCTTTTAAAGCCTGATTTCGATTCCGGGGGATGCTCCAATGGTTTTTCATGCAACAGGGGCACTTGTAATGATCTGGAATCACCTCATAGACTTCTTTGGCACCATCTTGTTGCATTAAAACTCCTATATAAGAAATCCAAAGTTGCAACATTTTGTCATTCACTTGCAAACTTCCACAACTTCAATTCTGAAGATTTCTGGAGCTCAAGACCACTTCCTAGAAGTCATTAGTCATGCATAGGACCTCAGTAAGTGTCCTTAACCTTTCTTAATTCAGTTTTATGTAGTTTAATGGCCTAAAGTCAAACCGTCGTAATTAAGGTTTGACTTAGTGATTAATCACTAATGGTCCAGTCAATTCTCGAATTAAGAGTAGCTTTGAGTTGGTAATTATGTGGGTAATAAACCCTTAAAAGGGTACTCTCTGATTCCCACTCTAACTAGGTCAATTGTCGGGTCAAAGTTAATTATAAAAAGTCAACAGAAAGCTAATTTTCAATTAAACACATAATTAACAATGTAGAAGCCATGCAACCTGTTTTATCACTCATATAACTTGGTAATTAATGTAAGAACATGTCTAAACATGTTCAACCCGACAATTTTCAGTTTAAGCTCGGTTCGGAACCGAAAGTTGCATAAGTGGACTTCTACTTTGACTTTCAGATCTGACCCATTAGAGCATAAGTTTAGAAATGCCTTAGAGCTTTATTAGGACCAGGTTACATGTTAGTATAACCCTCTGTGATTATACAACTTGGTTCATTAGTTATCCAATTCATTTGCATGTTTTCGTTATATGCTTAATTGTTGACCGTTATTCCCTTTTGACCTTAAAATGATATTTTTGAAAATGTGAAAATATAGAAACCATTATTACTGAAATATAAACATGTCCCTAAATTTTCACATCAGTTTGAGGTCTAGATTAGGAGTTATGCTCAATAGCGTAATTAGAAAGCTTTTTACTAATTAAACGGCGTAATTAGCATAAAGCCTATCCAAACCCAATTTTTGATACCCAACTTTTTACCCACTGATGTAAAATAATATTTTGGGATTTTTGAAAATTTTTATTTATTTTTAGGCTGAGCATAACATAGGGTTATAACTTTAATTCGATAATTGTCGGTTTTGCCCTTTTGGCCTATAAAATGAGTTTTACATAAAATTTTGACACCAAACCTTTTGCTACTGATTTTATATGATAAATAAAATATTTTAAGCTTTTTGGAATGATAAAAATATCAGCTTTTCTTATAAAACCCGTAAATCGCTTAAAATCGCCTTTTTACGCGTTTTTAACGCATAGTATAAGTAAAAACAATTTTAACACATAAGGTTTGATACCTACTGATGTTTTAAGTAAATTTTCATAATTAAATAGTAGGCAAAAGTTTTAAACTCGGAATTCTAATTTTGACCTTTAAAGCTTATGTGAAATTACCAAAATGCCCCTTCGGTGCATAATTTGGTTATAATTAATAAATTTCACATATATGTATTAAAGTAAGTATTTTTACTGATTATATCAGACCTGAAACTCAGATTTATATTTAAACTCTTTTAAAGCTTTAAAATGACCAAAATACCCCTACGGGGCATAATTTGAGTTTAAATTCATTTTGGGCATAACGGAAGGTATCCTACTGATATCACAACATGTTTAAGGCATATTAACTTAGGAAACCTGTTCATGATTCAATTGGTTACCCGTTACGCACTTTTCGTATTGGGTGCGGTTTATGTAACTAGTTTACAAAAACTAGCCGAAACGGGTCAAACCTTATCATTTTTACCTCAAAATCCAGAATGTGTTTAGTTTACCCATATAAAACAAGTATGCAAGCTTCTCGGGTCTAAACCACATTCTAATCCGGTCTTCGCTTAATCGTGTGTTTTGAACCGTATCTTTCTTTAAAACTAACCGGTCTAAGTTTAGGCATAATTAAAGACCCGTTAGGAATCTAATAGGTTATTAAAAACCTTCGTTCCAGATTAGGAGCCCGGTAAAAGCTACGTGCACTTGCTGTTTGTGATTTATACTTGCTCATGTAAATACTTTTTGCTTATTTTCCCTTATACGGGCTTGGGGTACGGTATATAAAATACCACTTGGTCGGGCATTGAGTTGTTAATCGTATGAAGGTTAATTCATTTAGATGACCCGTTTAATCTGTTTTGTTTGCTTAAAGCCTTTGGGGGGTTAATGACCATGTCCCGGATATCCTTGGCATCATTCATTGAAATGGCCACGACCTTAGCACGGGGTGTAGCCATACACCTGCCAGTGCGTATATATATATATATATACATACATGTGTATATATATATATATATATACATATGTATATATACATATGTATGTATATACATATGTATGTATATATATACATATGTATATACATACATATATATACATACATATGTATATATATATATATATACATATGTATGTATATATATATATATATACATATGTATATATATATACATATATATATATATGTATGTATATGTATATAAAGATATAACCGCCGGATTCGAGAATAACTCGCCGCGGAACTATATCATGTGGTGTGTCTATTAATCTTTAATCTGGTATTTAGCCCAGGCTACTGAACGCATAACGAACATATAATTCTTTTACAAGTTTATATATAAATAATTATCCCAAGTTATAAAAGAACTTTTGTGCCTTGTGCATTCAAATCAATTTTCTTAAACTCTTTTCAAAATGAGTCGGTTAATTGTATTTACGGGTGTAAACTGATGTATTTTCCAAAAAGGCTAAGTGCAGGTACTAGACGAAATAGGCTGGCTACTCCTGGCATCATTAATTAAGTCTTGCAAGCTTTAGATGTTAAAGTCTGTTGAACAATTTTCCTTTTTCTTTTGATCCGCCTGTGGATCCGTTACAGTCCGTTTGTGATACTTTGATATTACTAATTAATCGGTTTGTAATGTGATTCCTCTTTTGCTTCCGCTGTGCATTTAAATCGTGTTGTTTGACTATGATGATATCAACTACGTCGCGATACTCCCCACCGGGCCCACCGGTAATACGTGGAAATATCGGGGTGTGACAGGTTGGTATCAGAGCTAGTATTGAGTGAATTAAACACTAACCTTTTGTGTTTAATCTCAATGACACAATAGCACACCTTGACCTTCTGAGTCTAGACTTAACATAGGAATACTCTCATCTCTATTCGGAGAATTATTACTTTCAATTCTATGTATTTTTTTAAAATGTCGCCAAGAAAAGAAGCTGTAATGGAAATTCTTCCCTTCCGAAGCCTAGGAATGTCGAGCTTCGTACTGCGACTAGGATAAACGTACAACCAAGGAGAAAACATTCAGAAATAAAATGAAGAAGAAACTCCTTTTGCTGAAGTTCGTTTCCTTAGCAAGTCCTTATAAGGGCATAGTTATCTTTCAGTCCCTTCGTAGACAACATTATTTCTTTCAAGCCCCATTTAGGGCAATTTTGTACCTCTTTTAAAATCACTGGAATGTTTCATCTAAATTTGATTTTATCATTATATATGAATATAATATATGAAATAAATCAAAAATAACATTCCTTTTATAAGATCTACCATTATAATAAAATGGCAAAATCTAAAAAGGACAACACCTAGCCCATGTGTCATTTTAAGACAGGGCCAAGATGGTAGTTCCTCAACTAGATTCAGATCCTTATTAACATCTCAATTTAGGATTGTTCTGCGTTGAATATTAAAAAGAATCTTAAAGGTAAAACCTAGCCTGTATGTCATTTCAGACATGGCCAAGATGGTAAGACCTATTCAAAAGATTCAAATCCTTGTTAACATCTGAAAACATGTTAACATTCTTGGCAAAATGCGATTCGATAAAATCGTATAAGTCATCCTTAAATTGGGTTATTCCAATTCCCTTATTATCTATATAATCACCCATTAAGGATGAAGTGCCTACGGGCCATAATTAATGCCCTTTGAGACTAAAGACAGTTGTAGTCTACCACTCCCTGTCAAGAAAAGGTAATGAACTTTGATTCAAGCCTTAATACCTCGATTCTATAAAATCCTAGTTTATAAATTAACTCTGTCCCTGTGACTTGTCCCTTTTGTGCTATTATTTAATTATAATTAAGGATTATGATAAAGATCTTGAATAAATATACCTAACAAATTAACCAAAATGGTTATTAAGAATCATGGTTAATAAATCGTCAAGAACGATAGTACTGATATAAACTTCTAAATAAACCTTGTCATTATTTTTATGTAGCAACTAAGCTATATGGCTGGGTCAGAAGAAGTTAACAGCCATCCCTTGGAAAATCATGAGAATACTAGGATTAATATCACCAGGGAAGAGCTCCGAACACTTATTGATACAGCTATATCTAAAGCTGTGGATAGGCAATTCAGGGAATCTAGTGGGACGCACAGTAAGACCTCATCAGTACCCCACTCTAGATCTCACCCTAAGACACAATCTGAGGCTCATAGCAAGCCACCCTCTACACAACATTCCTCGAATCAACACAGTTGTAACACCCTAACCTGAACAGGCTGACGTGTCACTCATACAGATATCAAAACTAAAACCGATCCATAACGTTGAAACAAAAGATCGTAATTACATTTTCATTACATTACCAAAATAAGAAAATAAATCTTTATCTTCACGACACTCTTCACCTATTCCCCACGTTTCCCGAATTACCTGTCAAACAAATAAGACAAACACAAGAAAGAAACTATGGCTGAGCCAAAAACTTGCCCAGTAACGGAGAAATCAACAGTAAAAGTAAGGCAGGTATACGGAAGCAAAACGGATCAGTACCGACACTAACAAATCCCAAAAGATGGCACTGAAACAAATACTTTTATAACTTGAATCCCAAAACTTATACTGAACAGATAACAGATATTGAACATAATCAGATGCATATAATCATATCAAACATATCATAACAGAGACAAGACATACGTGACAACATATAACAATAAAACAAGTCACGTAATGTAGAAGCACCCACGAGCCTAAACAGAGGCATGCATGGCTATAGTCCATGCGCCGAGATGGTGCGTGTATGCGTACAAACATTATTCCATCTCAATCTCAACAGGAGTCAGAAGTCAGGAGTCAGAGCTAAGATCGATCTATTCGCCTCTAGGGGCCATGTGCTACACAAGCACAAACTAGAAACGCCGTGAACTTTAGTTACGCACCGTCATGATGAGTGCCATGTCGTTGACGCCCCAACGACAAGTAACTTATAATTACTCGGGTGACAGAGTACAAAGCCTATCAGAAATAAATGTATATATTGACATAAGTATAAAGGGAACATGTAATAATGAGCACAAAATCTAAGGTCTATTGCATGCTACAATAAGTACTAATCATATAACAATACGAAACAGAGATAAGTAGCGAAAACATCCGTACTACAAAGTAACGGATTTGAATAAAAATACTATGATGAAAAGAAACAGAATCCGTACCAACGAGTGACGAAAAAAAAATAAAAGTATACTATGATGTGAAGACCAATGAATCCATACCTTAATTAGCCAGCAAAGCAAAGCAAAGCAAAACCAAAAACTCAAGTCGTCCACAAAAATCAAAGACCTATAGACCCGTTATGGCTCAAATCAGTTTATCAATATAACTCATTTGTTATAGTTTTCCGTTTACTAGAACTCGAACCTTAAAGACATATATTTAAGTAATCACCAGTTCCATTAACTAGTAGAAAAACTAAAACTTATTTGATTAATACCATGTTAGTTTCAACTATTTTTCTAATTAATTTAGAGTAGTATCATTTATAAACCATCAGATTTAACTTTATAAAATTAACCCATACTTGAACACTTGTAATTTCAAGAAAGTACCGACTCGGTTTATTTACGAAAATACTGACGATAATAACACAAAATTATTTAGTTGTAGTCCTTTTTCATCAATTAGAATTCATTTTATATTTAAAATAATTCCATGCGTATACATGCTTCTATATGTATAAAAAGAAAAAAAACAATAATTAAATCAAAGACCCCACTGAAAAGAATTTGCTAATTTGCAAAGATTTATAAATGTGTCACTTTTCCTCATTAAGTCCCCATGACCGTGTACATTTACTCATTGGACTTTTGTCACCACTACCAAGTAATGCCAGGATTTTTTTAGCAACTTAATCTATATGAAAGGAGCAGGTGTCTAATGATAATAGTAAGTTTTTGGCAATCTACATTCAGCAACTTGTTTAAGAATGTTGACAAAGCTTGCAACTAAATCCTTGCTTCAGTTCGTATTAAGGTCAGCTATCAATTGGTAAATTAGTGATCCCTTGTTATGTTTAGATTTGGATATGGAATTTCTTAAGCTAAATAAGAAAACGGCCGTAGAGTAACGTCAGCGACAAACGCATTACAAACGATCGGATCATACAACTTTTAACATTTAAGCTCTAGTATCCGGAAAACCAATGCTAACAAAACATAATTTAACTTCTATATACGAATCGGACGAGGGTTCAATTGGGTACCTTAAACGCCAAACGGAATCGGACGGAGACTAATGTAGTAGCAACAGCAGGTAGTCAAACCGAACAAAACCGCGATGAATGGCAACGGTGATTCACGGTTTGTGTTCGGCTACTTCGTCACCGGATCAAACGAACAACTTCCATATCAGATTTTGCATCAAAGCATGACTCGAAAGAAGATAATAAGTTAATACTGGTACCTGGTCGTGAGTCTAAATGACTCGAATGGGATGCGAAACACACGAGATGGTCACGGCCGTACCGACGCTGGTTCGACGGCTATTGGCGGTGCTACGGGTTGTGCGGCGGTGCGGTCACGGCGGAGTGCGAGAACGGAATAGCGATCGCGGCTGCTGTACGCCGCAGCGAGTCGTGGTTGTGTGGCCTGAACAGCGATGACTGGTAGGTGTGACAAGGGGGTCACGGAGGTGCGGCTGTGTATCTAATGATGGGTGAAGGTTTAAAAAAAATGTAGGTTGGCAATAAGGAGAATTCAATTCCCCAAACTTTGGTCAGTTTGTTGAAGAGATACGATTTTTTTTTTTAATTCTTAGACTAATCCATAAATTTAAGCAAAAATGCAAATAAACATACCAATTTAAAGGATCTTCCTTCAAATTTTAATACTCTTTTAAGATTTTTTTTTTGTCATACGTATAATCATTCTACGAAGAATATTAAATTAACTTTATATTCTATGAAGAATAGTCCACTAACTTAATATATATATTTATTTTTGAATATTACAATTCTACCCACCTAAAAAAAATTTCGTCCTCGAAATTGCTAAGCATGAATGACACACATATATCAACATAACGGATACATAACAAACATAGGCAAAAGATCAAATACAAATAATCTTAACATACTAAACATACAAATTGAAGGAAAATCCAAAAAGACAAGGTGGCATTTTTGTAATTACCACCAACTATCAAAGTTACAACAAAAAATACCTAAAAAAACACATTTTTTTTTAACATTTTTTATTAAAAAATCGCTACATTTCGTTAGCAAAAAAAAAAAAATATATATATATATATTTTTTTTGCTGCTACTAAAATTAGCGATTTTTTAATAAAAAATGTTAAAAAAATAAAATAAAATAATTTGTGTGTTTTTTTTATTTTTTTAGATTTTTTAGGTTTTTTGGGGGTTTAGTTTTTAGCATTTTAGCTTGGGTGGGGGGGGGGGGGGGTTAGGTTTTTTTTAGGTTTTTGGGGGTGGGGGGTGGGGGTTTGGTTTTTTTAGGTTTATTTTAGGGGGGGGGGGGGGGTTAGGTTTTTTTTTAGGTTTTTTGGGGGGTTTAGTTTTTAGCATTTTAGCTTGGGTGGGGGGGGGGGTTAGGTTTTTTTTAGGTTTTTGGGGGTGGGGGGGGGGTTGGTTAGGTTTTTTTTTTAGGTTTTTGGGGGGTGGGGGTTAGGTTTTTTTTTAGGTTTTTGGGGGGTGGGGGGGTAGGTTTTTTTTAGGTTTTTGGGGGGTGGGGGGGTGGGGGGTTTAGGTTTTTTTTGGGGGTGGGGGGAGTGGTTAGGTTTTTTTAGAGGTACTTGTAGAGTAACTTTGATAGTTATTGATAATTACAAAAATGCCACCTTGTCTTTTTGAGTTTTCCTTCAATTTGTATGTTTAGTATGTTAAGATTATTTGTACAAGAACTTTACCCAACAAACATAATAGATTCAGATACAAAAATAAGGTACTTTATTAATACTGAACTTTTAAGGTGACAAGTAAACGAGGACTAAATTGGATGGAAATTCATATGAGATCCGCCAAAGATATCAAACATATGAAATATAAGAGTACTAAAACTTAAGTAGATTTGGATAGACATCAATCTACATAACCGGAATCTAAAAGCGCACATATGTATCTATAATTCACGATTACGTTCATGACCGTAATTGTCAATTATCTTACAACCGTGCCCTAACTGTCCTCCCGCCATGCATCTCAATGACCTATTCAAATTGTAACGCAAACAAAGATACCATAGAGAAATCATAGACATGTGTTATTCTCCAAGGAATAACGAAAAGATAACTAAGGTAGATGCGTCGATTCAACAAGGATACATATTACTGATTTGAAACACCTCTTGAAGCACGTATGATAGCAAGGTCCACGTGGAGCGTACTCGAGTTCGTTCGATGACATGGTTACTTCAATCGTGTCTTCCATGATGTATGTTCCGATTCATACAAGAATTCCGATGATAGAATAACTATTCCATACATCCAATATATTTAATAACTCTATGATTTCTTTCTAAAACAAAATAACTACCAAAACTATTTACTTTAATAAACATTTGGACTTAATCGAATCTAATAACTTATTAAATTTACTAACAAATCCTTATTTGATAAAAATAACAACTTTTCTATGATTGAAAATTTATATTTAAGAAACAAATAATCTAGATAACAATAAAATGCAAATAAATACTTGAGAACTTATGAAAACCTTCTATACTCATATGGAACAGGAAAAGGAAACAAAACCGAGGCAAAACAAATACTAAGACAAACACTTAAAACATGTGTTGACAAATATAAAGCTAAACACACAATCTACATCTAAATTTAAAACTAAACCTGGCACTAAGACAAATAACAACCCAAAACCAATGCGGATACTGTATCAAATAGTTACACCTGATAAGGAGACAAAATCAGATAGTGAACATGATGATAAGCAAATCTAGTAGCGATTGACAAAAGAAACGCCTCAAGCAGATAGACCCAAAGACGACAAACTAATGAGTAAGAAGTTTGATTGAAAGTTCGAATCCTAACCCAACGTCTACCCATTAACTCACAGGTTGTTCTTAAGGTTTGACTTTTCTACAAGAAAGAGCCTGGGCTCTGATACCATAATTGTAACACCCTAACCTGAACAGGCTGACGTGTCACTCATACAGATATCAAAACTAAAACCGATCCATAACGTTGAAACAAAAGATCCTAATTACATTTTCATTACATTACCAAAATAAGAAAATAAATCTTTATCTTCACGACACTCTTCACTTATTCCCCACGTTTCCCGAATTACCTGTCAAACAAATAAGACAAACACAAGAAAGAAACTATGGCTGAGCCAAAAAGTTGCCCAGTAACGGAGAAATCAACAGTAAAAGTAAGGCAGGTATACGGAAGCAAAACGGATCAGTACCGACACTAACAAATCCCAAAAGATGGCACTGAAACAAATACTTTTATAACTTGAATCCCAAAACTTATACTGAACAGATAACAAATACTGAACATAATCAGATGCATATAATCATATCAAACATATCATAACAGAGACAAGACATACGTGACAACATATAACAATAAAACAAGTCACGTAATGTAGAAGCACCCACGAGCCTAAACAGAGGCATGCATAGCTATAGTCCATGCGCCGAGATGGTGCGTGTAGGCGTACAAACATTATTCCATCTCAACAGGAGTCAGGAGTCAGGAGTCAGAGCTAAGATCGATCTATTCGCCTCTAGGGGCCATGTGCTACACAAGCACAAACTAGAAACGCCGTGAACTTTAGTTACGCACCGTCATGATGAGTGCCATGTCGTTAACGCCCCAACGACAAGTAACTTATAATTGCTCGGGTGACAGAGTACAAAGCGTATCAGAAATAAATGTATATATTGACATAAGTATAAAGGGAACATGCAATAATGAGCACAAAATCTAAGGTCTATTGCATGCTACAATAGGTACTAATCATATAACAATAACAATACGAAACAGAGACAAGTAGCGAAAACATCCGTACTACAAAGTAACGGATTTGAATAAAAATACTATGATGAAAAGAAACAGAATCCGTACCAACGAGTGACCAAAAAAATATAAAAGTATACTATGATGTGAAGACCAATGAATCCGTATCTTAATTAGCCAGCAAAGCAAAGCAAAACCAAAAACTCAAGTCGTCCACAAAAATCAAAGACCTATAGACCCGTTATGGCTCAAATCAGTTTATCAATATAACTCATTTGTTATAGTGTACCGGTTACTAGAACTCGAACCTTAAAGACATATATTTAAGTAATCACCAGTTCCATTAACTAGTAGAAAAACTAAAACTTATTTGATTAATACCATGTTAGTTTCAACTATTTTTCTAATTAATTTAGAGTAGTATCATTTATAAACCATCAGATTTAACTTTATAAAATTAACCCATACTTGAACACTTGTAATTTCAAGAAAGTACCGACTCGGTTTATTTACGAAAATACTGACCATAATAACACAAAATTATTTAGTTGTAGTCCTTTTTCATCAATTAGAATTCATTTTATATTTAAAATAATTCCATGCGTATACATGCTTCTATATGTATAAAAAGAAAAAAAAAACAATAATTAAATCAAATACCCCACTGAAAAGAATTTGCTAATTTGCAAAGATTTATAAATGTGTCACTTTTCCACATTAAGTCCCCATGACCGTATACATTTAGTCATTGGACTTTTGTCACCACTACAAAGTAAAGCCAGGATTTTTTTAGCAACTTAATCTATATAAAAGGAGCAGGTGTTTAAGGATAATAGTAAGTTTTTGGCAATCTACATTCAGCAACTTGTTTAAGAATGTTGACAAAGCTTGCAACTAAATCCTTGCTTCAGTTCGTATTAAGGTCAGCTATCAATTGGTAAATTAGTGATCACTTATTATGTTTAGATTTGGATATGGAATTTCTTAAGCTAAATAAGAAAACGGCCGTAGAGTAACGTCAGCGACAGACGCATTACAAACGATCGGATCATACAACTTTTAACATTTAAGCTCTAGTATCCGGAAAACCAATGCTAACAAAACATAATTTAACTTCTATATACAAATCGGACGAGGGTTCGATTGGGTACCCTAAACGCCAAACGGAATCGGACAGAGACTAATGTAGTAGCAAAAGCAGGTAGTCAAACCGAACAGAACTGAAATGAATGGCAACGGTGATTCACGGTTTGCGTTCGGCTACTTCGTCACCGGATCAAACGAACAACTTCCATATCAGATTTTGCATCAAAGCATGACTCGAAAGAAGATAATAAGTTAATTACTGGTACCTGGTTGTGAGTCTAAATGACTCGAATGGGATGCGAAACACACGAGATGGTCACGGCCGTACGGACGCTGGTTCGGCGGCTATTGGTGGTGCTACGGGTTGTGCGGCGGTGCGGTCACGGTGGAGTGCGAGAACGGAATAGCGACTGCGGCTGCTGTACGCCACAGCGAGTCGTGGTTGTGTGGCCTGAACAGCGATGACTGGTAGGTGCGACAAGGGGGTCACGAAGGTGCGGCTGTGTATCTAATGATGGGTGAAGGTTTAAAAAAATGTAGGTTGGCATTAAGGAGAATTCAATTCCCCAAACTTTGGTCTGTTTGTTGAAGAGATACGATTTTTTTTTAATTCTTAGACTAATCCATAAATTTAAGCAAAAATGCAAATAACCATACCAATTTAAAGGATCTTCCTTCAAATTTTAAAACTCTTTTAAGATTTTTTTTTGTCATACGAATAATTATTCTACGTAGAATATTAAATTAACTTTATATTCTATGAAGAATAGTCAACTAACTTAATATATATATATTTATTTTTGAATATTACAATAGTGTTCCATCCAAGAGGATAGTATTTGATCGGGAACCACGTACAAAGTCCTGTACTTATAAATAATTTGTCTCCTACAAACCCTGGGATTTCACTGGGGAGAAATGAGCGATTGACTGTATGACATGGTTGGATGAAATGGATACATTGGTTGATATCAGCGGTTGTGCTGATAGGGATGTGGTGAAGTATGTATCCCAATCATTCAAGGGAGAGGCACTAGCATGGTGGAAGTCTCTCATTCAAGCTGCTGGAAAGATCCCACTATACAATCTGACCTGGGATCAGTTTGTTGCTCTCATTAAGGAGAATTACTATCCTCAGCACGAGGTTGAAAGGATTGAGTCAGACTTTTTATCATTGGTGATGAAAAACTTAGATTGTCAAGCTTACCTCACCTGTTTCAATACCCTGTCTCGACTGGTTCCGTATCTGGTAACACCGGAGCCCAAACGAATTGCTCGTTTCATTGGGGGTTTAGCCCCATAGATCAAGGCCAGTGTTAAGGCATCTAGACCTACTACTTTTAGGTCAGCAGCTGATCTATCTTTATCTCTTACCTTGGATGCGGTCAGGCTTAGATCGCTTAAGAATTCAGAAGAAGGTAAGAAAAAAACTTATGATAACATTCGTATATGATGGGCTAAAAGCGTCAACGTTGAAATCTAAGGCTTCTCGGGTGAACATAAAGTTAACAAATGACTTAACAAAGTTTGGTTAAGTCTTAAGGTCCTTAAAAATCAAGTTAGAAGGTTAAAAGTGCAAAATGGGAAGTTAAAACCACTTTTAAAAGGACCAGGGGCTGAAATGCAATTTATGAAACTTGTTTAACTTGTTCTGGGCACTCATACCGGCTGCGTAAGACCTGTGTGGTCACTTACGTGGGCCGCCTGAGCATGCCAGCGACAGAAAAATTGGTAGATGCCTGTAAAACCTGTTCCACCGCCTTTTAAAGCCTGATTTCGATTCCAGGGGATGCTCCAATGGATGACACCAAACCTTTTGCTATTGATTTTATATGATAAATAAAACATTATAAGCTTTCTGGAATTATAAAAATATCAGCTTTTCTTAATAAACCCGAAAATCGCTTAAAATCGCCTTTTTACGCGTTTTTAAAGCACATTATAAGTTAAAACTATTTTTAACACATAAGGTTTGTTACCTACTGATGTTTTAAGTAAATTTTCATAATTAAACAGTAGGCAAAAGTTTTAAACTCAGAATTCTAATTTTGACCTTTAAAGATTATGTGAAATTACCAAAATGCCTCTTCGGTGCATCGTTTGGTTATAATTAATAAATTTCACATATATGCGTTACCATACTGATATTACTTATTAAAGTAAGTATTTTTACTGATTATATCAGACCTGAACTCAGATTTATATTTAAACTCTTTTAAAGCTTTAAAATGACCAAAATACCCCACGGGGCATAATTTGAATTTAAATTCATTTTGGGCATAACGGAAGGTATCCTACTGATATCACAACATTTTTAAGGCATATTAACTTAGGAAACCTAGTCATGATTCAATTGGTTACCTGTTACACACTTTTCGCGTTCGGTGCGGTTTATGTAACTAGTTTACATAAACTAGCCGAAACGGGTCAAACCTTATCATTTTTACCTCAAAATCCAGAATGTGTTTAGTTTACCCATATCAAACAAGTATGCAAGCTTGTCGGGTCTAAACCACATTCTAATCCGGTCTTCGCTTAATCGTGTGTTTTGAACCGTATCTTTCTTTAAAACTAACCGGTCTAAGTTTAGGCTTAATTAAAGACCCTTTAGGAATCTAATAGGTTATTAAAAACCTTCGTTCCAGATTAGGAGCCCGGTAAAAGCTACGTGCACTTGTTGTTTGTGATTTATACTTGCTCATCTAAATACTTCTAACTTCCCTTATACGGGCTTGGGGTACGGTATATAAAATACCGCTTGGTCGGGCATTGAATTGTTAATCGTATGAAGGTTAATTCATTGAGATGACCCGTTTAATCTGTTTTATTTGCTTAAAGTCTTTGGGGGGTTAGTGACCATGTCCCGGATATCCTTGGCATCATTCATTGAAATGGCCATGACCTTAGCACGGGGTGTAGGCATACACCTGCCAGTGCATATATATATATAAAGCATATTCGAAGGACAGAAATGGTCATTTGCCATTGTACAAACATTTCAAGCACACTGTACAAGCATTTTAAGCATGAATGTGTTGAAAGTCTTTTAACACCTTTTCAAAACACAAAACACGGAGGCGGGATAAACAAAACCCCAATTACCTTTCAAATTTCAAACCCATTTCTCCCTCTCTCTCTCAAATTCCCAAGAACCAAGATCCAGGTTTTGTCTCTCTCTCTCTCTTTATGTACTCACCGTTAAATCGATGAAGAACGTCGTTCCATTTGTTGATGTCAATTGAAGCCTAAATCACCACAATTTCTGCTCTTCCATCTTTCTCCTCGATCTAGGGTTCAAACCATAGACCATTAAAGGAGGCCGACTAAACTAGGGTTTTGACTACTGATCTATTTCTGCACGTATGTTCTTCAGACAATCAAGGTAAGGTTCTTCATTTTGAGTTTTTATTTCTGGTGATTTTGTGGTTTGGGGGACTAATCTAGCAAAGACAGATTCATGTTATTTGGGTTTTAAGGTTATTGAGGACTAATGAGGCGATTCCATGTGATGGTATGGTAGAGAAGTAATTTTTATGTACCTGTTTGAGGTCATAGGGTGTAGAGAAGTAATTTATTTGTTCACAAAATAAAATAGAAAATTTGATTATTTTTTTAATGTAATCTGGCCTTGTTTTTCGGAGTTAGTTCCCTGATTTTGATGGTGTTGTTGCAGGTTTTTTCACCACCGGACTACCGAGCAATGTTGATGTAGGCGACATGACCTTTCATCTCCACAAGGTTAGATAATTGGTGTTTAGTTCCTCAAATTTTTGTAACAAGAACTGATCTTTCTTTGTCTTACTCTCTTCTATGTTTATATCTTTTTATTTGTTAAACTTTGGCAGATAGAAACACATATTGGTACTTGATACAACAGATCCACTTGGTCATTGGCACTGATGCCAGCTCAGTTTCACAACAGATTCAAGTGTAGTGAAGGTTGGTCTTGGATTAAATAATACTCACCAAATATGGAGACTCCCAGGTTAGTATTCCACGTTCTCATTAAGCTTTTCACACAAGTTGTAAACTTGTAATAACTTATTACAATCCACACTAACCAGTACGTACCTTGTGCAGCACTGATAACAAGCCAAACTACAAGTGCTCAGAAGGATGGAAATGCACCGTCACCAAAACTGAGCCATCCCAGATTCGCAAAGCATTCGCAAAATGTGGCAGCAGTGGTTGCACCTGTGTCACGTATATATGTTCTCTTATAACACCTACACTACACTTTGTTTATAAAACTTACTAAGAAACTCATTCTATATGGTCATGTTGCAGTGAGACAGCTTTGGTGCAACAGCCATTGGAGATCTCTGCAGCAGCCAAAGCATTCGGTGAGTGTGGTGAAGGTTGGTCTTGTGTTTATCTTATCTTCTTTTGGATTTGGGAAAGGGGTAATAGTTAAATTTTTAATCTTGATGATGAATTGTTGATGAAAAAACTTATAGTTATGAGATGCAGGGACGTGTGATCTTGGTCGTGTCTCCGAGAGATCAATCATCTGTATATGGTGTGAATGCTTTGGCCCGGACTTTTGCAGCACGGTTCGGGTAATAACAGGTCTGAACCGAAAGATCTGAGAAACCGTTGGAACGGGAACAGATGCTCGCAGCTAGAATCATGATTGAAGACGGCCTTTGTGTGCTACTTGAGATGACACTGACTGTCTCCTGCAGTCAACTCAGCCACAAGATATCGGTTCTCAGGCGAAGCAGAGGCTGTAAATTCTTCTAGAAAGCTTGACGGCAGCCCTTCAGTTATTTGTATGATACCATAGATTAGTGCATGAGGACAATGAAGGAGACATGATGCTTGCCAGTGGTGAATAGAGATTCTTTTTTTTTTTTATGTACAGTCGAGTTACGGTTTTAGATAAAAAGACTTCTGACCTGGTTGACTTACAACAACAATAAAAATATATTAAAGTTCCATGCGAGTTGCTTGTCGAAAATCAAATCGAATTGTAACCGCACCGAATTCTTATTTGATTAAGAACATATCTAATTCGGTTCGGTTTTCGGCTACAACCTAATAGGTTTAAAACCAAATAAACCGAACCAGCCAACCCAAATAAACTGAAAACTGAACCGATGAACACCCTTAATTTTAGTTTTTGTTGTCGGATATAATGTTGTTTAATTTTGCATTTGGTCGTACTAATCATTCCTATTGTTTACATCATATACGTGAACTGTTTTGCAACATGGAAGTGCTTGGGGAGGAATCAAGGCAACACTAAACTCAAATTTTCGTAGTTTTTTTTTTGTCGTTTGGGATTTTACATAATACAAGTAGTCAAAGTGTGTCCTACAACGTTACTTGTTTTATAGGATATGTCATCAAGTTTATAAAGGTTCTTTTACTTATTGTACAAGATGTGGAATCTATCATAATTTTATGCAAGTATGGGTTAAATTCGATCATCCTTGAAAAGTATGTCTTAGTTGTATTTTTGTTTAATTAACAAGGTTAAAATGCTTAAGACATTCATGCATTGGAAGGACCTGAGTTTGACATTCTCTTTTGGTGAAAGGGTGAGGATAATAAGTCTGAAGGGGTTTTGCTTTTTATAGGTAACGAATAGTTTTTATTTCATAAAACAAAGGGTTCTTATTTTTTGAGTAGAAAGCGTTGAAGGTGTGATTTTAGTTGGTAAATGTATTCGTGTCGAATACAATTTATACGAAGTGTATACACTTCATGAGGTTTCTCGTAGAGTATATATGGACGAGTGTTTCGTATTAATATCTTCCCGGGAAACCGAAAATTGGTTTGTGACAGAATAACAAAACTAACAGAAGTACTATACACTATATCCCTCCTAGGATTAAATAGATATTACCATGAAATTTGATTATTATTGTGAAATTTGATTATGAAACTGACACGAACCCGTTTAGACTAAACCTAAACCCGTGAATTTCGTGTTAGGTTCATGTCGTATTTTCGAGTTGTGTAAAAAATTCACACCCGTAATAAAAATAAATGACATGTAGCCTGTCTGACCTATTCTATAAGGCAAAAAAATTTAGATTTTAGTTATGACCTAACTGAACTGAACCTTCTCATGCACACCCATAGAATTACTAACAAGTGTTGTGTTTTCCGTTGCATCGCGAATTTGGTTTTGGTTATGACTCAAAACCGAATCGCCTCACACATAGCCCTAAACTCACCCACCTAAGTGATATGTTTCCCGCCGCATCGCGCGGGTAAACGGCTAGTATATATATAGGGAGAAGATTATGCGAGAACCACCTCTTATTGTGAGAACCGCGAGAACCAATGTGAACACACCAAAAATGCCTAAAAATAGCTAAAAATCACACAAATAATTTTTTTTTGAATTTTTTAATATTTTTTATAAAAAAATCGCTACTTTTCGAAGCAAAAAAAAATATTTTTTTTTAAATTATTTTTTTAAAAAAAATATATTTTTTTTGGCTTCTAAAAGTAGCGATTTTAACATAAAAATATTAAAAATTCAAAAAAAAAAAATTAGATTTTTTTTTGATTTTATTAGATTTCTTTTAGATTTTTTTAGGTTTTTGGGGGTTTAGTTTTTAGCATTTTAGCTTGGGGGGGGGGTTAGGTTTTTGGGGGGTGGGGGAGGGGGGTTTAGGTTTTTTTTTGGGGGGGGGGGGGGGGGTGGGGTTAGGTCTTTTTTAGGTTTTTTTTAGCATTTAGCTTGGGGTGGTTTAGGTTTTTGGGGGGGGGGGGGGGGGGGAGGGGGGGTTAGGTTTTTTTTTGGGAGGGGGGGGGGGTGGGGGTGTTTAGGTTTTTTTTGGGGGGGGGGGGGTGGGGGTTAGGTTTTTTTAGCTATTTTAGGTTGTGTTCACATTGGTTCTTAAGGTTCTTACAATAATGGTGGTTCTCCCTATATATATATATATATATATATATATAGATACTTACATTATATAGGGGAAGTATGTATAGAAAACCCACTTTAATTTGGAAAACCCGGGAAACTCAATATATATATATATATATATATATATATATATATATATATATATATATATATATATATATATATATACCGAGTGGCGTGATCAATGTTAATGAACGTATTTCAGTTTCGTTAAACAAACCAAATGTCATACCAAATGTAAGCATGTTATGTGTAAATAATGTACCTAGTATGCTAAGTGAACATACAAAGTAGAAATGTAAAACAATGTGTCCATATGCTGAGTGAACATATGCAACAGAAATGCAACGTAAATCAATATGTCCATATGCTGAGTGAACATATGTCACACCCTCAAAATACCACCTAGGGAGTGTCCCTGTTAGGCGTGTGACCACTAGCAATGAGCCACTAATTACATTGAAACATAAGTTTAAATTTACGTTCCATCAATTAATAATGATAAAATCCCAATCATAAGTTATTCAAAAACCACAAGTTCAGCGGAAGCGTTAACGTAACATAATGTAAATACTTTCCAAAACTACTATAGTAAATAAATGTTTGATAAATAAACTCATCAATGCAACCATGACCACTCACGCCCTCCAGCCAGCAAGTTCCTGTTCCCAAGTACCTAATGACCTGCGAGCATGTAACAAGTGTATCAGACAAAGCTGGCGAGTTCACAGTTTTAGAAAACGTTTGTTACCAGTTGTATGTAAAACAGTTCGTTAACCAATGCAAGTAATATTGTTAATATCTCATTTCTGAACAAGACGGCTCCTGAATACATGACTGCCCTTCCCACGTACTCCTATCTAGTACTGGGCCACGACTGGGTCATTAGTTCACATCCGTCCTCTCTAGGAGCGGTGTGAGGGTGCCAAACCTAAGAAGCGCTACCAACTAATACCCGTTACCCTCCAGGTAACATAATAAGGGACTTACAAAAATGATAGGTGAGAATATTAACCAATATACCCGTTTTTACCCAAAAGACTTATCCCTCCACGGGATACCCACTGACTGTCCCCAACCACTGGGACGCATGCTCGAATGTAGTGAACTCACCTTTGCCTTGCTCGGTAGGTAAAGCGTTGGTGTTAAGTTGGTCAACCACACCCTATTATGGTTACCCCTTGTTAGAACTTTATTTAAATAATCATGTAAAGGCTACACGTATCTTACACATATATGTCAAGTAGTGTACAAGTATTAATCAAGTAACAGTTATACAAAGGATAACCGTATTCACAATCTTCGAGGTATCATATCAGTCATACATTAGTGCAAGTGTGCGATTATTTAACCACTTGGGCGACTAGCATGGAGTGTACGAATCAAACCAAATGGACCAACTTCTAATTGTGCGATCGGATTATTTTTTTTTTCGTACTAGATAAATAGGTGTGCCTTACTTATTTAACAACTTATAATATTTACGCTCAAAACACATATTATTCCAATTAGTTGCACCCCCCTGCTTAAACACTTGTACCCTTCATCTAAACCCAGCATCAATTTCCAATACAAGATACCCACAACAACATATAAGACAATTATCCGTTCCACGTTCCATCAATCACGAGAAAAAGTATGCATTAACAGTTGGAGGTATCAAAAGGGCGGCCAATATCAACATACACATGCAGATTTTTATAGACAACTATATATATATATGCATACATAGGGTTTCTTTGGTGGCATCAAAAGTCAATAACTTTGATCATCATCATCGCAAGCATGCAACAATAATATGATTAACATGCAGACTTAGTGGGCTTTGGGTTTTTTTTTTTTTTTTTTTTTTTAGAAGGCAATGGTTGGCTGTTAACTTAGAAGTCATGCACATAAAACATACAGCAACATCAATATATTCATACTCGCATAGAATTTTAAATCATTGGTTCACTAGCATGCAAAACCTCTATATTAACCAGCATTCATCGATCACATCCATTTATTAATATTCAGTTAGTGCTAACATCTCCTATAACTCAAACATGGTCTTTACTTTCTCTAATCTCTTAAGGACTTACACTATCATAAGCATCAATCATACATATCAGATCACACATACTTGCGCATAGCTAGAAACAATCAATCAGAATTAGAGCAAACACGATTATACTAACCGATGGTCTGTAAACGTGTGGGTGTGGCTGCGGAAACGCCGTCGCTGCTGTGAAACCCGTCGGAGTTCTGCCAAACGGCCATGAGTTGAAACACCACCACCGGTGTTATTACTTTTCGCCGGATAATCGGTCAGCCGCCAATCGCCCCTGATTCAATCACCTCTTCTCCGAACCACACGACTTCCACCATCGCAGCTCCACTCATCTATTGATGCTCTGTTCACCGCCACTGTTGAAACACGGCGAAGAAGAAACGGCTCAGCCGCCATTACTTTCACGGCCACCAGCATCTATCTCGCCTCTATCCCTTCTTCTCGGCTCTATCTCTCTCTCTCGGATTCAGGTTTGTATGCATGTGTAGTGGTGTGGCTTGCTCGCCGAAGATCGTCACCGGAGTATCGGCTCCGGTCATCGGAGTTGCAGTAGGAGACGAAAGGGGTATAGGTTAGGAGTGTGCGGCTGCCTTTAGTCTGCATTTAGGGTTTTATTTTATAAAAGAGGGGTGATGATCATGAGGTTATATTTATATGTTAAGCTTTTAGTGGTTTAGGTGTGGGTTGGGCTCGTGCAAATGGATTCGTAATATATCGGGTATCACGTTTAACTGACCGACTCGCTTATCGTAACACTTAAATTTATAACGATAAAGAATAAATGATTAAATCAATTTTCTGTCACACCCCCAAAATCCACACGCGGAGTACCACCGCTTGGAGGCGTGACATGACCAGGATCAAGCCATCAATCATATCAAACATAGCATTTAATAATAAAAGTAATTAATGTATTTCATCATGACATGATTGATGTTTCACAACCAAACATTGTTTAAGTAGCGGAAGCATAGTAGTGTAAACTCCAAAATAGTTATAAGTTCAAATATCGTTCATGATCCATATCCCACAACGACCTGCTCCTCCCTGTGCAAGCTCCATAATGTACCTAAGGCCCTGCAAGGCATGCAGCAAATAATCAACAAACTAGTTGAGCGAGTTCACAGAAAGTAAGTTCGTAACAGAAATGCGTAAGTTCATCTAGTGGGGGCTTCCCATGCAGGTATATACTATTGGTGAGGGATTCTCACAATTATCCTTAACAATGGGGGATTCCCATTATGGTACTTACTAGACTAGTGCGACCATGTGTTCTTCTTAAACCGAGAACAGGAATACGTACTGGGTCACGTAGGCTTTACGTGACGTGCCCTTCCCCGAGGACAGTGGTACGCGTGGGGGGCTACGTAGGCTTTACGCAGCGTGTCCTTCCGACCCGGAAGACAGTAGAAGGTATTGGGTTACGTAGGCTTTACGTAACGTGTCCTCCCGACCCAGGAGACAAGTGGCAACTATTGGGTTACGTAGGTTTTACGTAACGTGTCCTGACTATCCTGAGGACGATGGTCTATAGTCTAGTGATTGCGTAAGTACGAGAAATCATCAAACATTCCAACCCAATTCCCAACCCGGGAATCCCATGCCTTGGCTGTGTGAACTCACCTTGGTTTGCTCGGCAGATACACAAAGAGTACAGGTAAGCTAGTAAATGGTCAACCACGTCCTATCATGGTTATAATACAAGTCAGGTTTTGACTTAGATAGTATATGTTGGTTTCATACAAGTTAACATGTCACTGGCATGTATAATTCATGACAAACGTAGCAGACAAGTAATCCATTTATCCTGGGTACTAACATCAGCCCAAAAATAATCTGGCCCAATAAAAATCCAATGGCATACATGGCTCAAATAAAACGCATACCAGTCCAAATAGCAGTCAATTGCATAAGTCCATAAGGTTTGGCCCAGAATGATTGGGCCCGTGACAGTGTAGGCCCAAAACAGTGTACGTGCACAACTGGTCTCGAGTCGCAACCGGCGATCTAGAGTCGCAACAGGGAATTACGAGTCACAGCAGGAGATTACGAGTCGCAACAGGAGATTACGAGTCGCATTGGTGATCTCGGCTTGTCATGGTCTGGTTACGAGTCGCAACGGGACTCGCAACCGTGGTTTTGGTTCATGCTGTTGTGGTCTCGAGTCGGGATCATAAGGTCTCGACTCGCAATCTGTGTCGCAACCAAGTGTGTAACAGTTTTCCTGATTTCAAGCAGATCGGTTACAACATTTATGCAAATCAATTATCACTATCAGTTTCCAAATTAACCACCATCAATTAACAGTTTCTCTTTCAAGCAATTATCGATCAAACAGGATTTCTAGTACTAAATCCGTATGAACAACAACATGAACAACAATTAAACAATTCATCAAGAACCATACAACATTTATACCAATCATCTAGCCATTCTATCAACCGGTTTTTATATGAACAAACATCTAAATCCTGTGAACTAGTACCCGTTTATCACATCATCAACAACCATAAAATTAATACATGAAAGCCGATTTACAAACACTATTAACTATAATCACAAGAGATCATGCGAACAAGGATTCTCGGTTGTTAACAACATCACATACAATACCGGTTTCATAATCAATCATGCTAATCACGAACCCTAGATCAAACACGCTAGGCTATATAATACGCATATCAAACAACATCAAACAATAATCGTCATACTAACATAATCAACATACTAACCGGTTACAAGTAAAGGGATGTGATCCGAATGGGGAGTTGGTTCTTGTGCCGTCGGTCTCCAAGCGAGAGAGAGAAAGGTTCTTGTGTGTGATGTGTGTTTTGTAAAAAGTGGGGAATAGTTACAACTCCATTAGTGTTATTCGGTTAGGGGAAGTGGGCCGAACCCACTTGGGCTTCCCTAGTGATCCGCAAGCAAGTGTAAAGCCCAAAGGCTTGTGTGGACGAGTGGTGTTGTGCAATCGGGCCATTAGCATACATACACACATATTGCACATTCATAACATAGCATTCATTAAATCCAACATATAATTCAGTTCTCGTAAGCACGTAACGTTACATCAAAGTAAGTCTAAAGTTCGAGTTGTCACATTATCCCCAACTAATTGGAAATTTCGTCCCGAAATTTGGTATGCACTCATTGAGGAAGCTAGGCAACTGTATCGTTCACTGATTTTCCTGGGGTGTCACATCCTCCCCCCGTTGATCTGGAATTTCGTCCCGAAATTCCGAAGTAGTAGCTTCAGCCTCAGTAGTGGTTGCATCGGTTTCGAATAACTGGGGGTACTTTTCTATCATCCTGTCTTCGCGTTCCCAGGTGTACTCTGGACCACGTTTGGAGTTCCAACGAACTCGAACAAGAGGGATTCTCTTGTTTTTGAGGACCTTCACATCCCGGTCCGTGATTTCTACTGGTTCCTCGACGAACTGCAACCGCTCGTCGATAGTGAGTTCCTCAAAAGGAATGATAAGGGTGTCATCTGATAGGCACTTCTTTAGGTTCGACACATGAAAGACATTGTGAACTGCCCCGAGTTCAGCTGGTAGGTTTAGCTTGTATGCTACTTTGCCTATCTTCTCAATAATTTCGAATGGTCCGACGTACCGCGGATTCAGTTTGCCCCGTTTGCCAAAACGTACCACACCCTTCCAGGGTGAGACTTTTAATAAAACCCGGTCCCCGACCTGAAATTCCAAAGGCTTTCTACGCTTGTCCGCGTAGGCTTTCTGACGGTCGCGTGCTGCCGCCATACGTTGTCGTATCTGTGCAATCTTTTCTGTGGCGTCCACTACAATCTCTGGACCCGTGATCTGACTATCCCCCACCTCTGCCCAACAGAGAGGTGACCGACATTTACGCCCGTACAATGCCTCGAATGGAGCGGCTTGGATGCTGGTGTGATAACTATTATTATACGAGAACTCCACCAAAGGGAGATGCTTTTCCCAGCCGTTGCCGAAATCGATAACGCATGCCCGAAGCATGTCTTCGAGAGTTTGGATTGTTCGCTCAGACTGCCCATCCGTCTAAGGGTGATATGCTGTGCTCATGTCTAATCGTGAGCCGAAAGATTTGTGCATCGCTTGCCATAGTTCTGACGTGAATCGTGCATCGCGATCCGAAATGATAGATGTGGGCACTCCGTGCCTCGAAACAACTTCTTTAAGATAAACGTCTGCGAGAGTGGAGAACTTATCCGTTTCCTTTATAGGTAGGAAGTGTGCATACTTGGTGAGTCGATCCACGATCACCCATATGGTATCATTCCCACGCTGGGTTCTAGGTAGGCCTGTAACGAAATCCATGGAAATTTCTTCCCATTTCCATTGCGGTATCTTAGGCTGCTGAAGTAGGCCAGCTGGTTTCTGGTATTCAACCTTGACTCTCGCACAGGTCAAGCACTTGCCGACGTAAGTAGCAATGTGGGCCTTCATGCTAGGCCACCAGTAAGTAGTTCTGATGTCGTGGTACATTTTATCCGACCCTGGATGTACCGAGTAACGAGACTTGTTAGCTTCATCCATCACAAGTTCGCGTAGACTGCCATAAAGTGGGACCCAAATACGCCCCGTTACATAGTAGGCGCCGTCTGCCTTCTGTTCCATTCGTTGTCGTGAGCCGCGTAAGGCTTCAGCTTTGACATTTTCGGGTTTCAATGCTTCTACCTGAGCATTTCGTATCTGTGCTGGAAGGCTAGACTGAATCGTAAGCTGTAGCGCTCGCACGCGCTTTGGTAAGGTGTCCTTTCGACTAAGGGCGTTAGCCACCACATTGGCTTTGCCTGGATGGTACTTGATAGCGCATTCGTAATCGTTCAGTAATTCAACCCATCGCCGTTGACGCATGTTCAAATCCTTCTGCTTAAGGATATGCTCGAGACTCCTGTGATCGGTGTAAATCGTGCACCTGGTACCGTACAGGTAGTGTCGCCATATCTTAAGCGCGAAAACAACAGCTCCCAGCTCTAAATCGTGCGTCGTGTAGTTCCGTTCATGAATCTTAAGTTGGCGCGAAGCGTAAGCAATAACTTTGTCGCGCTGCATTAACACACATCCAAGTCCCCGAATGGATGCATCACAATAAACCACGAAGTCATCTGTGCCCTCTGGCAAAGAGAGGATAGGCGCACTGCAAAGCCTATCCTTTAGGTGCTGAAAAGCAGTCTCCTGGGGATCTCCCCAACGGTAGGTGACACCCTTCTGTGTCAGTAGCGTAAGCGGCTGCGCAATCTTCGAAAAGTCTTTAATAAACCGTCTGTAGTAACCTGCCAAACCCAAGAATTGGCGTATTTCCGTTGGCGTTCGTGGTGCAGGCCAGTTCCTGATCGAGTCTACCTTGGATGGATCGACATGGATCCCATCCTTGTTCAGTACGTGGCCTAGAAAATGGACTTCATGAAGCCAGAAGTCGCATTTCGAAAACTTAGCGTATAGCTGTTCCTTCCGAAGGAGTTCCAAGATAAGGTGAAGATGCTGCTCGTGTTCCTCCTGACTCTTGGAGTAAATCAGAATGTCGTCGATGAAAACAATGACGAACTTGTCGAGATAGGGTTTGCACACCCTGTTCATAAGATCCATAAATACGGCAGGCGCGTTCGTTAACCCGAACGGCATGACAAGAAACTCGTAGTGGCCATAGCGAGTTCTGAATGCAGTCTTGGAGACGTCCTCATCCCGGACTCTCAGCTGATGGTATCCTGACCTCAAGTCTATCTTGGAATAGTAACTCGACCCTTGCAACTGGTCGAATAAGTCGTCTATGCGTGGAAGAGGATAACGGTTCTTCACCGTCACCTTGTTGAGTTCACGGTAGTCGATGCACATCCTGAACGTACCGTCTTTCTTTTTCACAAAAAGTACTGGAGCTCCCCAAGGCGAAGAGCTTGGACGAATGAAACCCTTTTCCAAGAGCTCTTGCAGCTGTTTTGACAATTCTTCCAATTCTGATGGAGCTAGACGGTATGGTGCGCGAGCTATGGGTGCTGCTCCTGGAGCGAGCTCGATCTGAAATTCGACCTGACGATGAGGAGGTAATCCAGGTAAGTCTTCAGGAAATACCTGAGGAAAGTCACGTACAACTGGTATATCCTCCAGTCTCTTTTCCTTCGTCGATGCATCCGTAACAAGAGCCAAAATGGCTGTGTGACCCTTACGTAAGCATTTCTGAGCCTTCAAGAAAGAGATGATGCCAACCACCGCACCACTCCTGTCGCCTTGTACTTTGAGAGGTTCTTGACCAGAACGAGGAATACGAATAATCTTCTCACTGCATAAGATCTCTGCCTGATGTTGGGACAACCAATCCATCCCAATCACAACGTCGAAGCTACCCAATACTATGGGAATGAGATCAATAGAGAAGGCTTGACCAGCTAGGATAAGATTACAACCCTGAACTACGTGGCTTCTAGACTTTTACCGTTAGCTAACTCTACTACATGTTTGGTGGGTAAAAGTGTTGGTGCACGTTTTAGCAGTTGACACATTTTCACAGACTTATAGCTTATATCCGCACCCGAATCAAACAAAACAGTAACGTAAATATTGTCGAGGAGAAACTTACCCATAACTACGTTGGGATCGTTCACTGCGTCTCCTCTTCCCAAAACGAAAGCTCGACCTCTTGCCTCGTTGCCATTGTTGTTGTTGTTCCCACCGTTGTTGTTCCCGTTGCCCTGGTTATTGTTGTTGCGATTCTGGTTTAACTGAGGGCAGTCGCGTTTGAAATGACCTTCAGCCCCACACTGGAAACATCCCCGGTTTCCACGCTGTGGCTGCTGCTGCTGTGGGTTCTGTGGAGTAGGTTGTTGCGGTTGCTGGTTCTGATTTGCAGGACGAGGGCTCCTACAGTCTTTAGCCTCGTGCCCCATCTTGAGACACCTTTGACAACGATCCTTGTTGCACTGGCCGCTGTGATGCCTGTTGCAGTTGTGACACTTAGGGTGAAAACCCTGATATCTTCCCCGTCTATGACCACCAGAGGATGGCTGACTGGGACTCTGGTAGTGGTCAGTCTTCTGTTGCTGAGCTTGAGACTGAACGGATGCTGAACCTTTACTAGAATCTCCCTCCCACTTTCTTTTGTTGTCGCTAGTAGTAGCAGGAGTAGCTGAAGGAGTGACTGTAGCAGTAGCGTTGACACGCTTAGGCAGTTTATTCTGATCCACTGCCTGGTCTGTGATGCGATGCGCGAGACGTTGAATCTCCTGGATGTTATCAAGATTAGCCGAAGTAACATGGCTCTGGATCTCTGGTGCCAACCCCTTGAGATACATCTCGATGCGCTTGTATGGAGGGTCCACCAAAGTTGGACACAGAACGGCCAGCTCATTCGACCATTTAGTATACGCTTCGATCTCTGACCCAACCATTTTCAAATTATACAGCTCGTCTTCCAACTTGTGAATATCTTCACGCGTGCAATACTCACGCTTGATGAGTTCCTTGAAATCGTTCCAGGGTGTGGCGTTAGCAGCTGCCAACCCCAGAATTTGCACCTGCGCATTCCACCAGGTCAGCGCGATTCCTTCCAAGGTGCCAGTTGCATACTTAACCTTGCGAGCCTCAGGGCACTCGCACATTTCGAATACTGACTCTAGCTTTTCAAACCAGTGGAGGAGTCCCACTGCCCCCTCTGTGCCGCTGAAAGTACTTGGACGACAGTCCATGAAGTTCTTGAATGTGCAGACAGGTTGCTGTGCGTGTTGACCTATTGTGTACGAATAGGACGAGATTAAATACGAGAGTTACTACAGGATCTAAGGATCCTAGTATGAATCTATACTGCAGGGTATACTACCTGCTTGAGCAGCTGCAAGTGCCGCAGCAACTTGAGCTTGAACGAGAGCCTCTAGCTGGGCTTGGGTCATGTTAATTCTTCCAGACATGATCTTCATAGTAAAAAGTAACGTAAGTGAGAGTGGTTCGCGAGTAGGGCGATGACAGAAAAGTGTACTAATCGGGATTCAGGACTGCATAAATGCTCGTTATGAAGACCAACCAGATTGGTTTGTTAAGTTTTATATAAACGATTTTCAGCAGCCATGTTCCTCACATTTTGAGGTAAATGACGTTTTTATTATCGTGGTGTTTTCTTTATCATAACTATATTAATACATGTGTACAATGTGTTTATATTATCATGGCGTTTTCTCGGTATATCTTATGGCATTTTTTAAATGTGAAACTTCTTTTGCCTTTTTTATATAATGTGTATAGTTTTTGGTTTTTTTTTAATAGTGGCTAGCCTTATTTATTATGTCTTTTTTCAGGTATTGTGATTGCATTAGCTTTTGCTCATGTAGGCATTTGAGCAGTTTGGGTTATTATGTAGACATGTCTTCTATTTTTTGAGAAGTTTAGACATTAGGGGATTTTCAAAACAATATATTTTAGATAGATGAGGTAAAGACGCTGCTCCAAATTGTTCTACAATTTACACAATGAGCCGCAATTTTATAACCGAACTTGAACGGGATGTCCAAGGAATGATTCGAGAAATCATTTTTGCGACCGAGTATACTTTGAATCATTTATCAAACCACAAGGAGGAGGTTTTCCTTATACAAGGATCATGTTCAATCCAACATGAAGATGGTTCAGGATATATACAGATTGTTGCCCCTGCTCCTAGTACCAGGGATCGATTTTCCGAGATAACGGGGCTATAACAACCCTCCTAAAATACTTATAACATGTCCTATACATCCTAAAAATACACCCCGTATACGAAAAATGGCCTGAAATACCTTTATTTTTATAAAAATCAAATAAATCAAAATCTGGTAGGCGCTCGCGGGGCGCAAAGCAGACAGTAGAAGCTGTCGCAGGCCGCGACAGTTGGCCACCCACCCGTACCCCCTGCCGCCACGTGTCGTGATGCGTGTCGAGGCTAGTTCCCAAGTCAGCAAAGCTAGGGCCTAGTCTACAAGCTCTCGCGGGGCGCGAAGACCTTGTCTTCATCTTTCGCGGGGCGCGATGAAGAGTCCATCAGACCCTATAAATAGAAGGGATCGGCTTTAGTTGGAAAACGTTCAAAATTTCGATCTCTCTCTCTCAAAATCTCTCTGAATAGCAATTATAATATCGGGTATAATACCCCCTAATTAGCGAAGCTCTGCCTCATTGTAAGTATTATAACCCCCGGTTACGTATTAGATACGCTGCCCGATCGATCTAGTGCTCCGTAAGGCATGTCAAGCCTCTGCCTGACTCAGTCGTTGGAGTTCTGTCTCGGGGAGGGTATAGCTAATGTAAATTTGGGTTATTATACTAACGCGTGTGCATTGTTTAAATTAATAGATTATAACCAGGAAGTCACAGGGAAATACCTTAATTAGCAATGTGAGTGATTCCTCTTTTCACAAATTGTTTTGCAAAACCTCGTTTTTTTAAATTATAATTAACAGTGACTGAGTATTTGTATTCTACAATTATCATCGGTATGTTCGGGTTTTGTATACAAAATTTGTTACTACACTGTGAGTAGTAACATTACCACAAGTCAGGACTGGCAATACCGTGGGTGGTAATTAAAGTAGATGTAAACAAATGTAATTGTTGGATTGCTCTTAATGCTGTAAAATCATAAAACCTGTTTTGATTAAACTGGGATTTACTCGCCAGTATTTCTTGTTGATAAAATGTTTTAAACGCGTTTCAGGTAACAAAATGTGAAAGCCAATTAGAAGCCAACTGGAGAGCACTGGAGCCTTGGAAAAATGGCTATAAAAGTTACCCAAATAAAGAAGAAGTTTTATTTCAATAAGTTAGGGTTTATCCTTATAAACATGTTTGTAATGGAAACTTGGGAATTTCCCATGTATTTGTTAATTATAAAAATGTGGTGTTTTACTCTGATAAACTATTTCCTAACTACGGTCCTCATGAAATTTCCGTAGCCAAATTAATAAACACTAATACCACCGGCTCTGAGTTGCTCGCGGCTGCCCGCCTCCCGGGGCAGGGGTCGGGGGGTTGCTACAGAAGGTGGTATCAGAGCCACAGCAACTGATTTCAGCCACAGAAGTGTGCTGCTGGCACCAAAATTTTATCCGTTATGTTAGGAAATAATCTATAGGATTACATGCATATCTGTATATTATTGTTTTGTGTTATTTGACAATTTGTTACTTTACAGTAAGAGTAATCAAGGTCAATCGGACGCCTATCGTCAATTGTCTAGTTCTCCTAGAGATGAAGGAACTTCCTCCAAGCCTACTCCTTCGGGGTACTCAGCTGATACAGAAGATGGGATCTTCATATTTAAGGCGTAATCCGAAGAACCATTCCCTACCAAAAAGAGAAGACGGTTCAGTCAGGGAGCACACGAGCGTAGGAAACGAATGAGGAAATTACATCAACAACGGGCTTTAGCAGCAGCAAATAGGGAGATGAATGCCCAGACCGAGGACATAATCAATAGGCGATTGGCCAACTTTCACATACTAGCTACCACTGCTGCAGACCCAAACTTAGAACAAATCATTTCACCATAGCCACTACCACTGTTTCCAACTCAACCCATGGAAATAGAACCTAACCCAGGAGACCAGCTTCCCATACCCGCCTTCGACCCAAACGAAACCCCTAGAATCCCAGCACCAAATCCTCTAGCTTATGACCCATGGAATGATGAACGTAGGGATTATCGAGAACTTTACCCAAAGGAGGAGCCCATACCAAAGCCATTAGCACCATACCTCAACCTTGACCCTCTAGATCCATATTGGAATGCTGATCAGTATGTTCAGGAAATACTAGAAAACCCATGCCCATATGGAGAACCCGTACCACCGTACCTTGAACCAATACCTGCACCACCACCCACCATGAGTACCGAAAACACCCCCCATGAGTACCAAAAACATGCAGGAACTCCGCACTTTTGGTGAGGAGTTAGTGGATGATGGAGAACAAGTAAGACAAATAGGGGAAAGGCTCGTTTTGGAAGTACGACGAGCGAAACATGTAGTACTGGATGAACCCATAGTAATAATAATAATAATAGTATAGATATAAATATATATATGCGTATAGTAGAAAAAAATACATATAGATAAGCTAAATACATACTGATGCACAACTAGTAGTATACTTTCAATTCCAGTTACACAGCTTGTATTATATAGATATATGAAATAGAGTAAATGTCGCAACGCACGACGATTTTGATCAATATGTTTGTTTGTGTGATTGCTTGCATTAAATCTTGTTCCGTGATATTAATACTTGGTAAATGTTTATAATCCAGATGGACAACGAAGTGAATCAGAAACCCGAATAACGATAATAACAGGAACCAATTAGATAAGAGTGTTATCCAATACATAGTGGCACAAGGGATTATAGACGCTATGCCACATATTATCAAAACAGTTAAGGAAGCGGAAAATAATAAAACTAACAGTGGAAGTAAACGACCACCTACTGAGCCCAGCACAGCGTAAACAATGGACCACTACTTCAGTTTCCTATTCCAAAAAGAAGAAGAACCATGTCATATGGTTGTTCTTACAAAGAATTCTGGTCTTGTAAACCAATGGAATTCTCTGGCAATGAAGGAGCCATTGCAGCTCTACGTTGGATAGAAAAGAATGAGGCAATCTTAAAAATAAGCAAGTGTGCAAAAGAAGATAAAATCATGTTTGTTTCCAATCTTTTTAAGAATGCAGCTCTAGAATGGTGGAATACTATTCTCACTACAACAAAAATGGCTTTTTAGGACCTTTTCTGTGGGACGCTTGGAAAAGAAGGTCCTAAAAACTATTTAATAGGACTAATGAACTTTTGGGGTCCTTTTATAATATACTATACTAAACCAGTGTCCTAAAAAAACTATTTAATAGGATGGATGATTTTTTGGTGTCCTATTATCATATAATTTAATAGGACACTTAAAATGTAGATCCTAATAAAGTACTTTATAAGACATTTAATTGTTAGTTTCCCATTATGTGGTACTGTATTAGGACACTTATCCTCCAGGTTCCTAATATAACATAACTTAATAGGACACGTTGTAGTTAAGTCATAAATGTTTAGTGTTATAGGACCCTTTCTAGTCGAAGTTATATTAGAACTTAACTTAATAGGACACTTGACACTTGGGTCTTATAACTTTAAACTTTATAGGACGCTTAATCATTGTGGTGTTATTATAATATACCGTAATAGGACACTTGATATTTGCACTACGTCAAAAACCACCTACGGCCACATGTATAGCCAAACCGTCCGGCCACACTTTTGGTTAAATGTGTGACCAAAGGTCATTTTTAACATTTGAAAAACTTTCAACCCACTTACCGCCACACATTTTACGTTTTCATGTGGCCATTATATAACAACTCAAAACTTTTAGCCACACTTTAACAAAAAGCCGTGACATTTACTAGTCACACTAAAAAAAGTGTGGCGAAATGTGATCTACGACCACGGTAATCGTTTTATGTGACCATGCACACATGTTTTTGAAACCGTTAGCCACATTTTAAGAAAAAACCGTGACATTTATTAGTCACAATGAAAATGTGCGCCCATACGTGATCTACGGCCATGGTATTTTTTAATAATGTGGCTAAAAGCATATATTTTGGAAAAACTAAGACATTTAGTAGCCACACTAAAGAAAGTGGCCATATATGATCTACGACCACAATATTTGTGTGATGGTGTGGCTAAAAGGTAATACATATGGCCACCTATGCTATTTTGTGTGACCGAAAGTCAGACAATAGTCATACTTAAAATTACAAGATTTAAGTGACTTTACATAAACATTCATCACACCATCGTTACTTAGTATATTTTTGCGTAACAAAATGATAGCAAATGTCATGGGCTTAGTTTACAAAATCTGATGCTAAAAGTGTTAATAATGAAATAGCTATAAAAAATCAGGATTATATTAATAATCCCAATTTCTAACAGTGGCTCACATAAGTAGTTAGTTTACGAAATCTGATGCTAAAAGTGTCTAGCCCAGTTGATAAGCGCACACTCTTCTAAATAGTAGATTAGAGTTCGATACTTGATTCCCCATTAAATTTTTTTGATTATTTAACAAAAAGCCCATATAATAATATTTATTATTATTTTAATTAAAATAAGGGTCAGTTAAAAGAGAAAAATATATCTAATATTAAAAGGTGGGAAGGGAGGAGGCTTGAGTTCGAGTTCCATAGACAACAGGAGATTAAAAGAAATTAACTGTTAAAAAAAAGAGACCATTTACAGATAGTGTTGGTGCAACCGAGGTTGCAACTAAGATTTAGGATAGTGGTTATTATTTTTTTTATTCTCGATTTCTTTCGTTTTCAAACAATTAACTATAAAGTTTGTCTAATAACTTACAATCTTCATGTTTAAAAACAATATAAAAGCACAATATTGTTTGGTTTTTTTCTATGAACATTCTAATGTTAATTTTACTAAAATTGTTTTTTAATCTTCTAATACAACTCTTCAATCATGCATTTATGCATTTTATTAAATATGTTTGACGAATGTAAAAAAATATTGTCGGAAAGAAGAAAATAAATAGTATAGGGGGCTAATATGTAACTTGGTGTTCTATATAAGCACCATTTCTTTGTAACCCTAGATGAGGAACCTTTGTACAACTTCAATACAGTTTTTCTCAATACAATTCAAACCCTAGTCAGAGATCATACTCTATACCAAATAACATGGTATCAGAGCAGGTTTCCGATTCGTAAAATCGATTCGCTCATCTTATCCTCAACCTCAATCTATCGTGTTCAATCACAAGACCAAAACTAATCCTCAATCTGTTGTGTTCAATCGCAAAACCACAAAATCAAACCAAAATCAGTTTTCGTTCGATCATCGTGTTCAACCACAAAACCGGTTCAGTTGATACTCCCACTTCCGGCGAAACCAACAAAATCGTTGTCCAATCAATTGTTCCAATTTTTTTTTTGAAATTGTCCAATCAGTTTCAATTCCACCGACATAATCCTTTAATTCCGCTGCCGACATAATACATTCAAACATAGTTCTTTACTTCCGCTGCCGACATAACGTCAATTCCGCTACCGACATTTCTTTCAAATCAATTTCAATTTTTTGGAATCTAGTACCTTCCTTTTTCATCAAACTCCACAAATTTCGCTATTGCCTTTTTTTTCATAAATTCATTTTTTAATAAATCCGCGAATTTGTGGTTTAAATTTGCTAGTGGTAGCGAATTTGCGGGCTTTCAAATCTTGAACGCGAGTTCAAGTCGCCCGGTGTATTTAATAAGTACGCCGGTAAGCGAACGTCATTCTCTGGCGTCTTTTTGTTGGCGGATTTAAGTTGCTCAGTTCGGTTACCGGCGAATTTGATAAGTCTTGAACGCGAGCTTACGGGCTTCCAGCGAAGTTAAAAAAAAATTGAAAAAGAAATGGAAATCAATCATGGTAAGAACAGTGCTTGGATTTTCGACTCTGGTGCCACCGACACCATGACGTTTGAACCATTAGACATACGGTCAATGACCCAACCTCAAAAATCTCAAATACATACAGCAAACAACGGAACCATGCAAGTGAAAGGAGGAGGAGTAATTGAAATTTCACCAACTATGAAATTGTCAAATTGCCTCTATGTTCCGTCCTTATCACACAAATTACTGTCAATCAGTCATATTACCAAAGAATTAAATTGCACGGTACTAATGCACCCTACTTTCTGTCTCCTACAGGATATCAGGACGGGTGTGATTATTGGACGTGGTACTGAGCGCCAAGGATTGTACTATGTGGATGAAGTGGCTCACCAGGGTACTGTGATGTTGGCTCATGGAACTGATAACCGGGACGCCTGGCTATGGCATCGACGTTTGGGACATCCATCCCATGGTTATTCGCACCTTTTGTTTCCAAAACTCTTCCCTTCAAATGGGAAAATAGATTGTGAAACCTGTCTTCGCGCCAAAAGCCATCGACACCCGTTCAAACCTAGCAATACGAAAGTTGCTTCACCTTTCTCATTAATCCATTCTGATGTGTGGGGTCCTGCTCCTATAATAGGGGGGCAGGGTCTTCGGTACTTTATATTATTCGTGGATGATTGCACTCGCATGACATGGGTATATTTTTTAAAAAATAAAGCCGAAGTTTTCGAAAAATTTGACATGTTTTATGCTATGATTCAAACTCAATTCCAAACTCAAATCCAAATCCTTCGATCCGACAATGGGGGGAATTTGTCAATACATCTATGAAACAATTCTTTACAACCAAAGGATTAATTCATCAAACCTCTTGTGCCCATACCCCAGAACAAAATGGTGTTTCCGAACGGAAAAACCGTATTATCCTTGAAATGACTCGAGCCCTTTTGATAGAATCTCAAGTCCCTAAATCTTTCTGGCCGGAGGCAGTTGCAACCTCCGTGTATCTGCTGAATCGGCTTCCCACAAAAGCTCTTAAATTCAAGACTCCCCTAGATTGTCTGTCTAAATCTGCCAATATTCCCCATCCTCTTACACTTGAACCTCGAATCTTTGGGTGTACCGCTTTTGTCCATATACCCAAAACCAACCGAAACAAACTTGGCCCATGTGCTGAGAAATGTGTATTTGTCGGCTATGGGATCGATCAAATCGGTTACCGGTGTTATAATCCAACAACTCGTCAAATGTTCACCACAATGAATGCTGACTTTCTTGAAACAAAGTACTTTTATAACACCCAACTCAGTGGTCAGGGGGAGAATGACAGTATAGACACTCTGAGCTGGTTAACTCAAATTCCCTCATCTGAAGAAGTCACAACAGAAAACTATCACAGTACTGCGAGTCCTTCAAACACAGACACACAATCCATGGAGCACAATACCACTGAAGAAAGTCCAACCAACGTGATGCCTGAGGTAAGAAATACTGAGAACCCTGAATGTTCTACGTCTTATAACTATGAGACAACATGAGAACATATAGAACCGACAACTACAGAACATGTTGATTCAGTTGTTGAACAGGTTGAACCAGTTGTTGAACATGTTGAATCAGTTGCAGCGGAGACTACCGGAAGATACTCTCTTCCACCTAGAGCCAATAGAGGAGTTCCTCCAAAACGGTACTCCCCAGAGAGGGAAACCAGAAATTCAAGATATCCTGTAGCTAATATGGTCAACGGGAACTTATCTAACAGTGCAAAAGCATTTGTTGCTTCTCTATACACTGAACAGATACCTACTTCCGTAAAGGAAGCTCAAGGTAAGAAGAACTAGGAAGAAGCAATGGAAGTGGAGATGCGTGCTCTTATGAAAAACAATACATGGGAGAAGTGCATTCTTCCTAAAGGAAAGAAAATTGTTGGATGCCGGTGGGTGTATTCGATTAAATATAAACCAGATGGTTCCATTGGAAGATACAAAGCCCGACTTGTAGCCAAAGGGTACACTCAGACGTATGGGATTGATTACTCTGAGACATTTTCTCCGGTTGCAAAGATGGATACCATCAGAGTCCTTTTTTCCGTTGCAGCTAATAAGGATTGGCCCCTTCATCAATTTGATGTTACAAATGCATTTCTTCATGGAGACCTAACTGAAGAAGTTTACATGGAAGCACCTCCAGGTTTTTCAGGGGGTTTTAAAGATGGGGAAGTTTGTAGGTTGAAGAAATCTCTATACGGGCTAAAACAGTCTCCTCAAGCATGGTTTGGAAAGTTCACCTTGGCCATGAAAGAATACGGGTATCGCCAAAGTAACGCTGATCATACCTTATTCCTCAAAAGGAGGAACGGCCTCGTAACTTGCTTGATCATATATGTGGACGACATGATTATCACCGGAGAAGATGTAGAAGAAATAGCACAACTGAAAAGGAATTTGTTTTCAAAGTTTGAAATGAAAGACCTTGGGAATCTCAAGTATTTCCTTGGAATTGAAGTTCTCAGATCTAAACGGGGGATTTTCATCTGCCAAAAGAAGTATGTTCTTGACCTCCTGGCAGAAACTGGGTTGATTGATTGTAAACCAGCTGATACGCCAATGGTGGTGAACCACAATCTTCACATGGAACTCGATGGAAAGCTCGCAGACAGAGAAAGATACCAAAGGCTAGTAGGCAAGTTAATTTATCTTTCCCATACTCGCCCTGATATAGCTTACGCCGTTGGAGTGGTAAGTCAGTTTATGCACCAACCACAAGTTACCCACATGGAAGCTGCTCAGAGAATTCTAAGGTATCTCAAGGGAACTACAGGCCATGGTGTGCTGTTCAAAACAAATGGGCATTTAACTGTTGAGCTCTACACTGATGCAGACTGGGCAGGAGATAAGGGAAACCGAAGGTCTACATCAGGGTACTTCTCCTTGGTTGGCGGAAACTTAGTTACCTGGAGAAGTAAGAAACAGAAGGTGGTTGCTCTGTCAAGTGCAGAAGCAGAGTTCAGAGGTATAGCTCGAGGGTTAAAGCGAAGTTCTTTGGATCAGGAAGCTGCTAGAAGACATTGGTTTTTCACAAAAGGCTCCTAGTAAAGTTATGTGTGACAATACCGCTACAATACAAATCTCAGAAAACCCAGTTCAACATGATCGAACAAAACACGTGGAGGTAGATCGACATTTCATCAAAGAAAAGTTGGAAGGAGGAATCATAGAGCTCCCGTATGTAGCATCAAAAGATCAACTTGCAGATATCCTCACAAAGGCAGTCAACGGAAACGCGTTTAATAGCTGTTTGAGCAAGTTGAGCATTGGTAACCCCACTACTCAACTTGAGGGGGAGTGTCGGAAAGAAGAAAATAAATAGTATAGGGGGCTAATATGTAACTTGGTGTTCTATATAAGCACCATTTCTTTGTAACCCTAGATGAGGAACCTTTGTACAACTTCAATACAGTTTTTCTCAATACAATTCAAACCCTAGTTAGAGATCATACTCTATACCAAATAACAAATATAAATCTTTTAATAACTTTTAAATTATAAAGTAATTTAAAATCAAATAATTTTTTTGTTATTTATAGAAAAACTCAATAAACTAAAACCATAAATCATATTTATTTGGTAAAAAATAGTCTAGATTTATTGATGGCCAACTAGGCTCAATGAATGTCAATTTTGGTTCACGAGGCTTAATGATGGTCAATTAGGCCTAATGACGGTCAACTAGGCTCAGTGAAGGTCAATTAGGGTTAATAAGGCTCAATGATAGTCAACTAGGCTTACTGAAAATCAAATAGGGTTAATGAGGCTCAATGATGGTCTATTAGGTCCAACGATGGTAAATTAGAACCAATGATAGAGATTTAGGCCCAATGATGGTTAAGTGGGTTCAAAAGGTCAATTAGGCCCAATGAAGGTCAGTTAGGTTTGTTGAGTTCAATGATTGTCAATTTGGCCCAATGACGGTCAATTAGACCCAAGATGGTCAACTAGGTTCGATGAAGGTCAATTAGGGTTGTTGAGGCTCAGTTGTTGATACACGGAATGTCTGTTGACTGCGTCTACAAAGAGTCTTAAGTCAAGATCAGTCAACAGGGAATCAAAGTGTGAATATAGTGAGAAATAGGCTTAGGATCGCTTATATGTCATTGTAATGTTCTGGACCGCTTTTGTGTCATTAATCTGGATCGCTTATGTGACAAAGGATCTGGATCGCTTATATGGCATGTCACATAAGCGACCCAGGAACTCTACATATAGGGGTGAGCGGTTCATCATTTGTAACGGTGTATGTGTGTGCTACGGTGCGGAAACTCTGCCAAATTTTTATCAGAAAGCAATAGAAAGACAAGGAATTGAAAGGATAAGCTGTTGTAACTTCATTTACGTTGATTCCGCCTTCGTACGTGAAGATGAACTACCTTGACTGACTTTTCGGGTCATACAACGGTCCAACAAGTGGTATCAGAGCTTAGGACGAGGAGTTCATACTACGACAGCATAGATTTGCAGAAATCTCTCTTTTCTACTCACTTTCTCTCATACTTTTTCAGTTTCTAGTGGTTCCAACGGTCAAAATTGTCTGAAATTCGAGTATAACGTGTAAAACACACTATTAACAAACCCTAGAAAGAATCAGGTGAAAATCGGACTAAAAATGGTAAAAACCGGCTAAAAACAGTGGGTCGCGTATTCGAACATTTAGGATCGCTCGAAATTAAACTTTAGGATCGCTCGAAATACCTGTGTGGATCGCTTTTTCGGACAATATTTCTGTTAGGACCGCTCGAACGATCATATCCGGACCGCTCGAACGATCAAATTTTCTGGACCGCTCGAAAGAATTGGTCTGAACCGCTCGAACGGATACTATTTGGACCGCTCGAACGATCACATTGTGAACCGCTCGAATGATCATACTCGGATCGCTAATTCAAACAAATTGTAGTTCGCTCGAACTTACACTTTGTGGTCCGCTCGAAAGGACATTGTTGTCTGGACCGCGTATTTGGACATTTATTGATCCGCTTATCTGTCAAGCTGTACAAACAGGATCGCTTTTGTGGTTCTGTTATTTTTTAAAATCAAAACTTTTCTAAGTGTTGTCTGATTTTGCAGGTACGTTCACGATGGATGATATGTTCTTGAATCCATTTAGCGATATGTACGCATTCACGGGAAGTTCTGGAAACAACGATTCGACATCGAACAATACGAACGAGAATCAACAAAAAGAGAAAAAGAAAGAAGCTTGGGAGTCCGAAAGTGCATTTGGAACGTTTAACAAACCTCCTAAGTTGATGGCTATAGAAGACTACAGCAGGTGGGCAACAAAGTTCGAAGATTGGCTAATGGCATTCGCTTTCCCCAGTTGGAAGAGTATGAAAAACGGTTATGCTGAGGGAAAGAAAAATGGTGAAGCTTTAAGAAATTCTGAAGAAATTGATATCTTTGTAGCTGAACAAAAGTGTGTAGCTCTGTTGTTTCAATCAGTTCAGGAGGATATTATCTCACTGATAGATTACACCAATGCTAAAGATTTGTGGAAAAAGCTCGAAACGAAGTGTATTGGAAGTAAAGAGATTGTAAAAAATAAAACGAAACTTCTTAGAAAAGAATTTGATATGTTTGGTTGTCTTAAAAATGAATCGGTTAGTAAAATGATTGAAAGGTTCGGCCATCTGAAACTGGAACTGGCACGACATGATATTAAGTATTCTCCGGAAGAAATTGTTGATAAACTGTTCGATTCCTTACCAGATGAAGTGGATTGGAGATATTACGCATTAATGTTGAAGAACACTATTTCTCCTGAAAAGTTGACTCTAGATTTGGTGATTGAGAAACTTGAAAGTCATGAGCTTGAATTGAAGAAAACTTACAAAGTCAATCACTCATCCTATCAGCAAAACTTGGATCTTTATTATCCGAAAAGCTTGATGCCGAAAGCTACTTCTCCGAAAACTGCATTTTCTGCTGAGAATGTTTCTTCAGCAAACAAAGAAAGTCAAAGCAGTTCAAACATTGGAAGCCACAGTGGTTATCACGGTGGATCTTCATCTTCTGACAAACGTTCTGATGCAAAGTTTTCGTGCAACATCGCTATAGATCTGAAGAACACACGGAATTTTGATGAAGAGTCGGCCAAGTAACAAATGGTTTTTCTGGCATCTGTGTTGGAGTCCTATGAAGGTTTGGTAGCCGGAAAGATAGGGAACACAAATCTGACAAAAGAAGATTACGATCAGATAGACCCTAAAGAAATGAAGCTGATCGACATCCGTTGGGCAATGGCAAGTGCAGTTAGACGTGCACAACGCTTTATGGAGATTACTGGGAGAAAAACGATCGGTGGTCCATCTACAAAGTTGGGGTTCGATAAATCCAAAGTGACGTGCTTCAAATGTAAGCAGAAGGGTCACTTCAAGCGTGAATGTAGAAACGCGTACGTTGATGAGTCAGAGAATCCGTTTCGTGACGATTATTACAAAAAGGCAATCTACCATCAAAATAAATCCGAGCCGCCCAGATTGAAGCAGCAGGAAGAGAATAGAGACAAATCGAGGGCATTAGCTGTGATTTATGACGATGAGGGGTACGATTGGAGTAAAGAAGTTCTACCAGAAGATGATGCGGTGGGTTACGCATTCATGGCAAGTCATGATGAACCTATTCCATGGAAGGATGATCGTACGGAGGAACAGAAGTATAAGTATCGGAAGATGGTTGCTGAAGCCAAAATCATCAGACTTTCTAGTGTCTTTCTGGAAGCTAGAAGAGCAAACAGATGGGATCCAGACAGAGAATGCTATCTTGATAGATATGGCAACATCGCGGTTGATGACAAAAAGATAGATATCGAAGCCATCATCCAGGAGTACAAAGAAGATGATGAATATTGGCAGCACAAGTGGTGGGGAACACCAACATCAAAGATGATTGAAGAAGAGAAAGAGAGAAAGGAGAAAGAAGAGAAAGAGAGAAAAGAGAAAGAGATGAAAGAAAAAGAAGAACTTGAGAAAGTAAAGCAAGTTGATACCGGTCTGATCGATACTACACAGGAGTTGACAGCTGAGAACCTGGGAAATATGGCTGACAAAGTGCTAGCTGCAAAAGCACTTGAGGTAGATCCTGTTTCTGTTACTGAGTCAAAGAATCAGGTCAGTCAAAACAAGTCAACGAATGTGTCAGGTAACAAAGTTGAGGGTAATGCTGATTGCAAAAGTTGCACCAAACGATGCAATTTTTGTGGCACTGTCACGTACCTAAACGGTGAGAAAATCAAGAATCTAACAACTAAAGTTGGAAAGCTTGAGGATCAGATTCTTGAACGTGACACAAAATTAAAAGCTTCAACTGAACAAGTAAATGAATTAACGACTAAATGTAAGAAAATTAAAGCTGAAAATGACAAAGTATTTCTTGAGCACCGACAAATTTCTGAAAAATTTGAAAAATTAAAAAGCGTTGTCAAAGATAGTGATGATCGAAATGGAAAAACATCTAAAGAAAATGAACATCTAAGAGCTGTTTTGAGATTAAAAGAAGAATCAATTAACAAACAACTGGATGAAATTGCTAAACTAAAACTTAAAGTTCAAGAAATTGAAATTGAAAATGAAAGAATTCAGTTAAAATTAAACAGTTATAGCTCAGCTAGCTTTGTTTTGCAGCATATTGTTCCCAAACCTATAGGGAAAAACAAAGCTGGTGAGGATGTGCTTTCTGATGGAACGGGTGTAGGGTTTCACAAAGTTCCACCGCCAATTTACGTCAAATTGACCAGGGCTTAACATGTTTTTATACTACAGTAGCACCTTTACAAACTGAATTTTCATTAAGTTGTTTTATCTCGCAGGTCGAACCGAGAACTTACAAAGAGGCGCTTACTGAAGACTCTTGGGTCATAGCAATGCAAGAAGAGTTAGGTCAGTTTGAGAAGTTAGGTGTTTGGAAGTTAGTGGATTTACCGGAGGGTCAACGAAAAATCAATACAAAATAGGTTTTCAAATGTAAGAGGGACGACAGAGGAGTGGTTGTAAGGAACAAAGCTCGACTCGTTGTTCAGGGCTTTAGTCAACAGGAGGGGATTGATTTTACCGAAGTCTATGCTCCTGTTGCACGACTAGAGGCTATCAGAATTTTCCTAGCATTTGCGTCTTGGAAGAATTTCAAAGTATTTCAGTTAGATGTTAAATCAACGTTTCTTTATGGGAAGGTCAAAGAGGAGGTTTATGTTGGTCAGCCGCCGGGCTTTACTGACCCAATCCACAAGAACAAAGTTTATCTGCTGGACAAAGCGTTGTATGGTCTACATCAGGCGCCGAGAGCCTGGTACGAGACTTTGTCTCAACACCTACTCGCTAACCAGTTCATACGCGGAAAAGTGGATGCCACTCTCTTCACTAAAGTCGTTGATGGTCATCTTCTGATAGTACAGATTTATGTAGACGATATTATTTTTGGGTCGACGAATGAGAAATTGTGCAAAGATTTCGAACAGGTGATGAAGCAGAAATTTGAAATGTCTTCAATGGGGGAGATGAAATTCTTTCTGGGATTACAAGTTGAACAACTTCCTGAAGGAATTTTCATTCATCAAACGAAGTATGTGCATGATATTCTAGAGAAATTTGGAATGTCAAGTTCTACTCCAGCTGCTACCCCACTTGCGACTAATCATGGGATTCACCCAGATCTCACCGGAGACAGGGTTGATGAGACACTTTATCGATCCATGATAGGTTCTTTGATGTACCTAACTGCTTCACGTCCTGACATCATGTACCCAACGTGCCTCGCAGCAAGATTTCAGTCTAACCCGAGAGAATCGCACATGATTATTGTCAAGAGGATTTTACGTTACTTGAAAGGCACACCCACATTGGGGTTGTGGTATCCTCGCAAAGGCGATTTTACACTCGAAGGGTTTTCCGATTCAGATTTCGGATGCTGCAAAATCAACGCGAAATCAACAACTGCAGGATGCCAGTTCTTTGGTCCGAGATTGGTTACTTGGCAGTGTAAGAAACAAACATCTGTGGCGCTATCTACATGTGAAGCGGAGTATGTTTCTGCTAGCAGTTGCTGCTCTCAGATCCTGTGGATACAGCAACAGATGCGCGACTACGGTTTGCAGTTTCTTAACACACCTCTGTTTGTTGATAATGAGGCTACAATTAATATAACTAAAAATCCAGTACATCACGCTAAAACTAAACATATAGAGATTCGTCATCACTTTATTCGCGATTGCTTCGAGAAAAAGTTGATACGAATTGAGAAAATCCACAATGACGAACAAAAAGCTGATTTGCATACCAAAGCTTTTGATAAAAATCGGTTTCAATATTTGTTAAAACTTAATGGTATGAAATTGCTTTCGGTGTCGGATGGGGTTGTGAGCGTTGATGAGAGTCCTGTTGCGGATGAAGATGAGAAACAATCTGCGATGGTTTGTCGGTTTTTTACGTGTTTTGGTATTTAGGGGGAGATAGTTAGTTGTACATAGTCTATTTTCAGAAAAATATAAAAACAGTAAAAAATGCTAAAATCCAAAAACATGATAAAATTGAAAAAGAGCTTGTGTATATAGGGAAAATGATAGTACATCAGTTAGACAATTACAGTATGCTAAAGATTTGGAAAGACAAAATGAGTTAAACAGTCTCACTAACGATGTGTCGATAGGTTTTCGTACATTTAGTAGATTTATTCGGGATATAAACTTAAAATTTCAAACTGGTGAAATTTGTGGGGAACACTACTTGGATATATAGGTAACCCCTGAAATCTCGTTTGAAAGGTCTCGTATTCTGATATACTAGGCGTTTGTACTCTATGATGTCTGGGGTATTATTCCGGGACTTCTGCTGAACGGTAGTTCTGACCTAGTCCTTGGCTAATACTTTATCCAAAATGCTTGAAATATAGCATAAAGCCCTCAGCTGATTAGACAATAAAATTGATAATCAGTTGTTGTAGCTGAAAAAGATCCTCTAAAGGGGACACACTGCTAAGTCGAAGCTGATATCTCTCTGCTGAACGGAAGTTCTGACCTGAGATCCCTCAGTTCTCGCATTTAACCCCTAATTTATGTACAGACATCATTGTAGTATTCTTGCCTGTAAGACTGAATATTGGGATTCTGGATACGGGAGTATATTCAAGAGGTGGGACACATGAATTGATCTAAGTTCTTAAAACACTTAAACGATATCCTGAATAGATTGAAGTTTGTATGAGAATTTAAGATGGATCAGTATATCGACAATCGAGGTGAATTGTTTAAATCTGAGTATGTAATATAGCTTAACGGTACTTGTAATCTGTCTGAAAAGCTGATATGATTCCCTGACACGCTCACCAAAAATAATTTTTGTAAATAGTTTATTTTCTGCAATTTAAGTTTTCTGTTATTTCATTTCTTAGTTTAGATCATTTTAAAATCCAAAAAGATTTTATTTCTGCTTTATTTTAGACAAACCAGAGTGGAAAGTTGATTGTCGGATTCTAGAAAGATGAAGCAGATGCAGGAGATTCTGAGCTGAAGATTGAGGAGAGCTTACATTGTTGGAATTGTGTTTGTTTTCAAAGTCAAAACAAGTTCATTAAATTGATACTTGTCATTTTAAAAAAGAAAATCAAAAAATGATTTTACTAAATCAGTATGATTCGTCAACAAATCAACCAGAGTCATTAAATTGAACTTGGTAGATTAATCAAGTATTCAGGGTCATTAACTTGAACTTGAAAACTTGAGTGGATTTCTAAAAGCTGATTGAGTTAGTGTTTATTGATTGAAAAGATAGATTGTAATGTTATTGGTTAAGTAACAGGTTTGGAGGCTTGTTTATTCCCAATGGAGGTAAATTGTTAAAGTTTGAGTCAGATACCTTAGATCCCAGCAAACTGAGAGGGGGAGTCTGTGAAAGGGGGAGTCTGGATCAACAGCTATTGGGAAGATAGAAGATAGAAACAGGTGCTAATGCTGAAACCTGTGAAGAATGCTTGAGAGGATAGACAGAGTTTGTGAAAAGACAAAGACTGAAGACTATGGATCTGAAGATGCTAAAAGACTACGTCAACATCCAAGGGGGAGTCTGTTGATACACGGAATGTCTGTTGACTGCGTCTACAAAGAGTCTGAAGTCAAGATTAGTCAACAGGGAATCAAAGTGTGAATATAGTGAGAAATAGGCTTAGGATCTCTTATATGTCATTGTAATGTTCTGGACCGCTTTTGTGTCATTAATCTGGATCGCTTATGTGACAAAGGATCTGGATCGCTTATATGGCATGTCACATAAGCGACCAAGGAACTCTATATATAGGGGTGAGCGGTTCATCATTTGTAACGGTGTATGTGTGTGCTACGGTGCTGAAACTCTGCCAAATTTTTATCAGAAAGCAATAGAAAGATAAGGAATTGAAAGGATAAGCTGTTGTAACTTCATTTACGTTGATTCCGCCTTCGTACGTGAAGATGAACTACCTTGACTGACTTTTCGGGTCATACAACGGTCCAACATCAGTGATGGCCAATTAAGCCCAATTGGTAGTCAAATAGACCTAATGATGATCATGTAGGCCCAATGAAGGTCAACTAGGGTTTTTGAGCTTAATGATGATCAATTAGGGCTCGATAAGGCTCGGCTAGTTTTGAGCTTTTCTCGAGCTGATCTCAAGCATATCTCAATATACACTATTTAAAAAATATACAAAAAATCTTACTATAAAATTCATACATGTCTTAATCTTCCATTGAGCCTTAATGTATCACAATGGGCAATAGTATGTCATATATGTCCTACTGAACAATATTGGGCCATTTTGGGCCTTAATGGATCACTTTGGACAATTGTAGATCGTACATGTGTTAATGGACCATATTGGGCTTTAGTGGATCAAAATGGACAATAATAAATCGTACATGTGTTAATGGACCATATTGGGCCATAATGGATCACAATGGACACTAATAGATCGTCAATGTGTTAATGGACGGTATTGGGGCTTAACGGATCAAAATAAACAGTAGAGAATAAATGTGTTATGTATACTATACATAATCTCATAGGTTTTTAGCTTTCCCTCTCGAAAATACAGCTACAAGTAAGGTTTTGTATGATTTTATCTGCATGTACAATCCAAAAAACCCAAGGTATAATAGTTAGATGCATTAAAACGTCTTGGGTATGAGAGGCGCGCGCCTCAGGCCAATAAAGCCCAAAAAAATCCCAAAAAAAACTCGTCTTTTTGACGATTCTTGTAATTACTCTAGGCACTGAGCGAAAAAACCCTAGGGTGTGCGTATGTAGCGCCTCACACTTAAGCACGAATGAGTCGCGTTTTTTAAGACCAAGTACATATCCTAGTTCAACTTTTAAAAGACTAAATTAATAATTTGTATAAATAATCTCAATTAAAAATGGGTATTCCATATCCTTGTTCCCCGCCCAACTTTTCCCTCTTCCTCAAAATCTCAAATTCCCCTCCCATCTCCCCCTTTCCTTCCTAACCTATTCAACCCTCTTCCTCAAAAACCCAAATTCCCATCTCATCACCTCCTTTCCCTCTTAACCTAATTGAATCTTCATGTCCTTACAAAATTCAAGAACTCAAACTACTCAATGGCTACTCTACGATGATCGACACTGTCAAATCCTATGGCTCAAACATACTTGCTCTGTGCGCCGACGGATATCTTTGGTTTTTAAACTCATTAGAGATGGTGACCCCTGAAATCATGACAAGAGATTCTGATTTCATAATATCTTCCATAAAAAACGTTGATCAATTCAAGATTTTTTTAGGGTTTTAGGATTTTCCCCAACTCGGTATATATAGGTTTTGAATGGATATCAAATCAGAAGGTAAAAGTGTTCTCCATTTCGTTTTTTTTTTTTTTGACAAACAGTGTGTGTGCGAATGTACTTATCTTTTAAATCCACATCTTCACAGTTATGCAATTCAGATCTGACAATCGCTCATATAAACGTCTCAGATTCTCTCCCTCTGAACTGGTACGAATCACACAATGTTAGTAGTAGACGTTTATATTAAGAACGATTCAGGACTTGAAGGACTTATTAAGTGCTCTGATCTGGTGTAATTTTTTTTATTATGTTAATAGATTTGGTTAGTTTAGATTTGTTGAAGTTTTGTGATGTTATGATGTTAAACAGCTTGGATCTGGGCATTTGATGTTTGAGAGTGTGAATTTGTTGCTGTGAAATTGTTGTAAGGTTTTTAGTGTTTGATGCGTTAATCTAGTGAAATATTCGGTTTCAGTGTTTAGTGTTTGTATATTGTGATTAATCATTCTGGATCTGCGTTTTCATGTTTGATTGATTATTTATCTGTTTGAGAGTGTGAATTAGATTCTTCGAAGTTAATTTAAGTTTCGAGTTTTTAATACTTTAATCTGGTGAAAGATTCCGTTTCAACTTCCGTATATGTGTATTGTGCTCTTAAGCGTTTTGGATCTGCATTTTCATATTGAGAGTGTGAATTGGTTTATGTGAAGTTAATTTATTGTTCAGGTGTTTGATACATAATCCGGTGAAATATGTTGATTGTTACATGCTTAAATGTTAATGTAGTGAAATAGTATAGAAAATGTCATTGATTGTTGGATAATTGATGAGAATCGTAATTTTGAACACATATCTGTCTTTCATTACGTTGCCAGATTTGTCTATTTTCTTTCATATTAGCGTAGATAGACATGCTCATTTTCTTAAAGGGAGATGGTGCATTTTAGCACCACCTCACTATTCACAAGAACAAAACTTGATTATGGATCAATTACCTGTATCATCTTTGAGTTTGTGAAGTATTTAATTTTCTTTTATCAAATGACTGTCTTGATGGTAAGTTTTTTGTTTATTTATCTTGCCGTTTTACCATCCAGCCAACTCAGCAGCAAACGCGATATAGGAAATCACCTTGTGCGCCAGCAGATGGAGAAGGTATGATTGAAACAACTCACTACTGATTACTTTTACTTTAATTGCATCCTTTTGAACTTGATTCTTAAACTAGAAAAGTGACTATTTTTTTATTAAGTAGGTGCTGGATTGACATTAGAAATACAAACTGTCAATTTGTTACTTGAAACTCATGAGTCATGGTGGTGGATATCTTCCACAATTCACCTCGTGCCGTTATTGCATACACAATGTAGTTTTTTTATGTGTTCTTGCTATATTTTTTAAGTGGTTTGAAACCACAATAAAAACTTGGTTAGTTACATGAAAGTATTAAGGTCATATCATTTAGTTACTGGAGCAGTATTCCACATTCGCTATAGTGGTTATTTTGATATGATTTTATTCTTGTGCTAACATTATTATGTCTATAAGTTGATAAGACTATGCGTAGTGGGCGTTGTTGCCCAACTTTTTTTCCTTCAAACACGCCCAAACACGCCCACCCCCTAGCTAGGAATTATTGGGCGTTATTGTTCAAAAAAGCCCCCTAGGCGTTTTTTAAATCACGTTTTGTGCAAATTTGAAGGGTCGATCACATTTAATCTTCCTTTTTTTGGCCAATAGATTTTTTGTTCGGTTTTTTTATTTTTATTTAATTCTCTACACCCTTTTACTGACTGTACTGCCACATGGCGGAAAACGCCCAAGGGTAGGGGCACTATTCACCCTTACCACTATGCATCGTCTAATAGAGTTAATGGGCATTGCCATATATTGTTAGCTTGCTACCTACGTATTTATAGCTTTTAACTATGGAATGCCATTGTAGAATGTTGGAGTTATTGTTTAAATCGTTTCAAAGTAGTTGACATTGTATTAGATCAATTTTTTTAGAGTTTTTTATTATATATTATTTTAATATGGATCGATCCGGATAACGATCCATCCATTTAAAATAATTTGGATATGTATTTTATTTTTAGTTTTTATTCTTTTGTCTTTCTTTTTATTAATCTTTTTTTCTTATTTATTTGGGCCTTTTATGAATGATTTAATGAGATTTTTCTTTTTTGTGTAAACTAATAATGGAAGATAAAAGTATGCAAGGACAAAGCTCCAAAAGACATATGAATTCTTATGAAAATACAAATAATGGAAGATACAAATAATTTTAATATCATGGAACTTAATGCTTATACATGGATGGTTTATTTGTAGGTAGTCCATGAGGATTGAGGACGCATGATGACTCAAGATTTTATGCTTCTTATTTTTTTAATTGCTTTTAATTTCTTTGTTAAATGTTAAAACTTTATGTTAGATAATGTTATAACTTATTTATGGTTAGTGTTTTTGTTATGAACATGGGGCTTATTTGAAATATAATTAAGTTTTATTTCTTTCATTAGTTGATGTTATACAATAACTATTAGGATGTTATATGTTGATGGTCTGTTTATAAAATTGGTTTTATAATCTTATTTGGGATATTAGGACCATTTTCTTGATATTAAAGTAGCTATAACGTTAAATAATAAGGGTCCTATAAATTAATTTTTAATGACGCTTGTATGTGTATCAAAAGATTAAAAGTAGACAATCACATATTAGAACATTGTAAAAGTGTTCTAATATGTTCTTTTTAGGATGCTATTTAAGTTGTCTATAGACATATTACACTACTAGAAAATTGAGCAATTGCCACCAGAATTTGTGACCAAAAAAATTGGTTTCAAAATTTGTGACCATTTTTTGACCGATCTCTTATTAGTAGCAAAATCTTCTATTGACTATAATTACGGTCCCAATTCAGTGAAAAATCCCCATTTGAAATAAAAAAAATGTCTAATAATATGGTAAGGTCACAAAATGATGGCAAATAAATAAAAAAAGAAAAACCTTGGTGGGTTTGTGATTGATTTGGGACCGCTATTTGTCACCGTCTTTTGTAGTCACAATATTGATAAAAAAAAATAGCGGGCTAAAAGGAAAAAAATAGGCGGGCTACAAGTAAAAAAATTAGAAGGATCATTTAGGGTTTAATATTTCCATAATTTTTGGACTAATAGTTAGCAATTGCCGTTTGTGGCATCCTCCACAATTCTGAATTCCTCCAATCCACCATTACGGATCATCTCTCAATCTCTCAACTGAAGTTTTGATTAATCATTCGCCGGTGACGGACGGACGAAAGGTACGTTTGAATCTTGACTTAACTTCCTTCTTTAGCAATTTCATCACTTCAATATGTTCTTTTGTTTTCGATTGCTGTTATCAAAACACAAGAATCCACCACTATTAGAAAAATACTAGTGAGAGAAACACAAAAGGGTTCCGTAATAATATGGACGGCAGAGGTGGTATTGCAAGATACTCCGGCAGCAACAGTAGTTATGGTGAGATAACCTACGGTATGTCAAAGGTTCAGAGAATAATGCTCAAGTTCAGGCCCATCGCACCCAAACCCATGGCTGCCGGATCCGGTTCAAGCTGCTCCACGGTGGAGCATAGCGACGGCTCCGGCGGAACCCCACGGCGTAAGCGGAGGTACGTTAGGGTTAATAACAACAACAACAACAAAAAGAATAATAATAACACAAGCCCCGTTTCAAAGAAACGGAAACTTTCTAATAATCATAATATTGTTAGTTCTGGTGGTGCTCATGGCGGAGACACGGTGGTGACGCTGGCTTTGATGCCGGAGACACCGGACCGGAAAGAAAACTCACCGGCAACAAGTACACCGAGTGAAAAACAAGAAGTATTATTTTCCGGTACAACAATTAATAATAAGAAACCATCACAGGTTTTGTTAAGCTTCAACAGTATGCAGTCAACACACCAATCGGAAACTAAAAGAATAGACAATTGTGACACATACAACACTTTGAGTAATAATAAATTTTCAAGAAAATTTACTTTAATTAGGGCAGAGGCTTCATGGGTTTCTATAAGAATGCTTGAATCCAAATGGGTATTTCATGATTGGTGAAAAAGATGAATCTTGCACAAGAGAAATGAGAAAAGGCCCAAAATTTACTCCATAAAAATGAAAAATTGTGAGCAAAAGAGGAAGAAGAAAACGAGAGATGAAAAGGGTGTTTTAGTGGTTTGAGATTTGTGTAGGTTTATCTCTTTCTTGATTGTTGTTGAACAAAATAGAAAATAAAGTGTGGATTTGAAAGGAAGGGGGTTCCTTTTGCTTTTTTTTTAGGTAATAAAAACAATGGGTAGTGGTTTGTAACCAGGAAAGGCTACTGTGTGTGTGTGGGAGGATGGATGGATGGATGTAGGTGTGAGGTGTGTGTTTGTTTAATGTTTATTAACCTAAAGATAAATGAGAGAATGAGATGTGCTTTATATTCTTTTGTCTTTTTATTAATTTATCTGCCTTTCAAAAACAAGAATTATCCATTAACATACATCAGCCACCACCATCGATTATATCCACAAATGAAACCATTTTTTGCATAAAGATTCCCACAAGTTTTTTTTTTTTTTTTTTTTTTCAGTTATTATAAAAATACACACAAAATTTAAAAAAAAAAGCCTAGCCACTTATAGCCTAGCCAATCCAGCCAATGAGAGCCGACCACAGAAGACCGCTAGCCCCGCCCAACGCCCGGGCTGAAACCCCCGCCCAAAGGGCCACGCCGAAACCCAAACCCACCCGGGGTGGTGACGTGGGCATTTGTACCCAACCCACACCCCAACCCCCGCCCCATACCCCATAGTCTTAGGTGTAGATGAAGTATGATGACATTATACCACTGTATAATAATAATAATAATAATAATAATAATAATAATAATAATAATAATAATAATAATAATAATAATAATAATAATAAATAAATAAATAAATAAATAAATAATAATAATATACACTTACTCAAAGATCTGTTCATTAATTCACTAGAAATTACAAATCACTAAGAAACAATTTAGTAAACAATTTGCACATGTTGGTCCAAATTAAAACGTCAAATTAAACCTTTACAAAGTCAATAGAGACAAACCCAACTAAAAAAAGTCTAATAAGTGTATAGAGTATTTAAACATAGTGTTCACAGTTGATAATTAGCAACTTTACAAGAAAATTATTTACACAAATTCTTCAAGAAACAGGCTCCTAAGAGTACGTTGCAAGAGGGAAAAAAACAAATTCCTACAAAGAACCAGCATTACAAAGTAGAAATCGAAAACCAACCAAAGCCGACCCACTTGCCAAACTATAAATAACAAAATATAAAGAATTATACATTTTTTGGTTTGTTTGGGACTTGTAGTTGAAGAATGCAATTTTTTGTATCTATCCCTTAGCTTAGTCCTTAGATGTATCTATTTATATTTGTTATAGTTAAAGTTAATAATGAATGATTTATGTGTATATACATGTTTATGATGACTTTGAATTTTAGGTGCACTTATTTGATTAGTAATGGCATGGTTTAGCAATCGAAAGTGGATGTATGAAAAGATTGATAGTGACGGATATCTTAATCCTGAATATTGTGACAATGTGGATTTGTTTTTGGACTTTGCATTTTCTCATGAGGAAGTTGTTGATAAGATGGTCAATATGCATGGTGAGACAATACTTGAGATAAAATGTCCTTGTTATAAATGCCAAAATATAAGTTATAGAGACAGAGCCACTGTTCAAAAACACTTGTATAAGGAAGGTTTCATGCTACGTTACGAAAAATGGAGTGAACATGGCGAAAGTTCCATCTGCGACGTTGGACAACATTCTACTACAATGGAAATTGATGATAATGATGATGCCTACAGACGCATGGTGTTAGATAATATGTATGCATGCGGTTATACTTCAAATACTTTGTGTACCTGAACCAATCAATCGCGAATGGATTTGGGTTGTAGATGGAGAGTAAGTACACATATATTGTTTCTTTATGTACATAAAAAATGTTACTAATAGTTTTTATATTCATTGCTTTCATTTTGTAGATTTAGTAATCAAGGGACTGCTACCCGAGTTATTTTATCAAATTTAATAAGTTTGTGGTCCGGTCCATGGGAGAGCTGGAGACATGTTCCCAATGAGCACAAGACACGGTTATTTGAGCGATTCCAGGTGTGTTTACTTAGACCATTCTTATTATTTAACTGGTTGGAACATTTTGTACGTTTATTTAAAGTTTTTTCTTCATAGATGCATTTCCAGTGGGAGGATAAATGGAATGCACGAATTCATAGGTGCTGGGAGAAGTGCATTGCTGGTAAATTCCCTAATTTGTTGCGGAACGTACGAAATGATGCTAAAGCTACAGCGAAAGAAAAAGGTAAAAATGTTGGAGAGGATATGACCAATCTTATTGACTTTAAACCAGCATGGATAAGATCTGAGATATGGAAACAAATGCTTGACCACTGGAACACACCTAAGTGGAAAGCAAAGTCTTTAAGAAACAAAGAAATTAGAAGTAGGGCAACTGGAGGCAAACATACACTAGGATCTCAATCCTATGCGAGCATGAAAAGAAAAGCGGTAAAAATTGTTAATTTCCCTCTTATATATATATATATCATGTAAATATCATTTTTATTAACTTCTAAATTCCACATTTGTAGGCTAAGATACTTGGGCGTGAACTGTCAGTTCATGAAGGGTGGAAGCAATCACACTGCAGGAAAGGAAGTCGACCATTGGATAAAGATCTAAGTTGTAGTAGTTCACTACTTTTGGATGTTGATTCGGAAGGGAACACTCAAGAAGAAAATCTTGTATGGGTTGATGATAGGGCAGAGGAGACTTGGGTAAGTTGATTGATTAGTAAATCCAAACAACATATTTCAAAAAAAAAAAAACAGAAGTTTATTAAAATGAGATTTGAATAATCTAATAATGTGTTTATCCCGTTAGGTTAAATATGATGGTTTTCTTGTGGAAAAGTACGGGAAAGAACGCATTAAACATCCAAAATTTGACGAAGACTTGTGGTCACGAGCTGCGGGCAAGAATAAAGGAAAAGTGTACGGGTTAGGCAATGTTAGTGACCCGTGTGTACATAATAGAGAAGACCCTGAGGTATGTTTAATCCTTTTAGACTAATAGTTTTTAGAAATATAAATAAAATTGTTTGCTCTTTGGCATAAGTGGAATCACATACATTAGTAATTCATATTGAGGAATTTCATATTGATTTGATTACACTTTCTCTACGGGTTGTTTCATACAACAATTTGCTTTTGAAATTAGGTATAATTTCCTTCTAAATATGTAAACATTTAAAATGTAGCTCACAATTGTATTATATTTTCTTTGCAACCAACTTGACCCGTTATTACTTTTGTTAGTTCTGACTTCTTGATTCTATTCGTTGGTTGTTTTGTAGATTGAAAAGTTGAACTTAGTTATCGAGGAGCTCGTTAAGCATAATGATGAAGAAAAAGAAAGGTTAGATGGAATTATTGCAACGTTGTTGGCTGAAAAAGAAAAAGATAAAGCGGATAAAGATGCTCTGCTCGAGAGGATGTCACAAATTGAAGCTATGTTAACGGCTACAGTTCGAAAATAGGCTATAAACACTTGGTTTCGAATGTTTTGATGTTTATCATATTAGGATACTTTTGATTGTTTTATGTTTTAGTTGGTATTTTTATTAGAATGTTTTATATGCTTTTGAAAAATAGATGTTTTATATAACTTTGGGATTTTGTTATACTATTAGACTTTTTATATATATTTTGGAGTTTTATTGATATGTAATTTTGATGAAATAGCAGGGAGAAATCTGAATGAAAAACCCACCAAACAACTCCAAAAAATGGTGGCTAAATGGTGGCTAAATCATGGTGGCTAAATCGTGTCGTTGGTGTCAAAAATGGTGGCTAAATGGTATTAAAACTGTGGCAAAATGGTGGCAAAATGGTGGGAATATCGGTGGCTAAATGGTATCTAGTATAAAAAATGGTGGGAATATCGGTGGCTAAATGGTATCAAAAGTGGCAAAAAAACTCGTCACAACATAGGTTAGGTGGCAAAAATGGTGGCAATATCGGTGGCTAAATGGTATCAAAGCGGTGGCAAAAAACTCAAAAAACTCGTGGCAAAAATGGTGGCAATATCGGTGGCTAAATGGTATCAAAGCGGATCGTCACAACACGGTAGAAATGGTGGCAATATCGGTGGCTAAATGGTATCAAAGCGGTGGCAAAAAAATCGTCACACGTAGCAAAACAAGCAAACATGTAGCGGTGGCAAATAATTTTGACGAGTTTTGTGGTGGCAAAAATTTGGTAGCAAAATATAAAAATGGTCACTATTCGGTGGCATTAGGGCAATTGACACGGATGTTTTTGTCACCACATTTTCAGTGGCAAAATGGTGACAACAAGGAAATTGCTACCGTTTTGTGACCGAATATTTCATAGCAAATACCCTTTTTTCTAGTAGTGTTATGCGACCATAAAATTGGTTTCATAATCTTATTTGGTATATTAGGACCTTTTTCTTGGTACTAAATTAGCTATAATGTTACATCATAAGGGTCCTATTAATTAATTTCAAAGGACGCTTGTAAGTGTATCAAAAGATTAAAAGTTTGTAAGCAAATGTTAGAACATCGTAAAAGTGTCCTAATGTGTTTTTATTAAGACACTATTTTGGTTGTTCATAGACATATTACGTGACCATAAAATTGGTTTCATAATCTTATTTGAGATGTTAGGATGCTTTTTAGTTCCAAGACTTATTACGACCCCTTTACATGAAACGCTTTTACTATTGGTCCTATTAAATAAAGGTCCTATAAAATAGCATTTTAGGACGCTATTGCGCGTACTAAAAACCTAGTTTTCTTGTAGTGTCTCCAGTCTAGGGGAAGTGACAGAGTCTATAATATGGAATGGACTGGGTTTAAGAATATGGTTGAAAGAAAATTCTGTCCTCCCAATGAAAAAGAACAAATAGCTAATAAGTTCTTAAACCTTAGAATGACTGGAGTAGACTGTAAGGTTACACTACCGTATTCTTTGAATATGCTAGAATAGTACCAACCCTAGCCTCACAAGAGCCGGTATTAATCTCCCGTTACATTTGAGGATTAATCAGTGAGATTAGACATGTAGTCAAGGCAGCTAGGCCACAAACTATAGAAGAAGCTGTAGAACTAGCTAATACCTTGAATCATGAATTAGTACGTACGCAAGAAGAAAACCAGAGGAAGAACGTAGTCCAAAAGCTTACCCAAGAATTTCGCTACGGTAATTCCAACCATGGGAAAAACATAGGTTCTACCTCTACACCTTACAGCAAGTCCTGCAAGAAAAAGCATTCAGGGAGATGTTCCATATACTACAACTTCTGCAAGATACCGGGACACGAGGAAGAAGACTGTAGGAAGAAACCCAATAATGGAGTATGCTTTAATTATGGAGAAAAGGGACATATCAAGCCGAACTGTCCGAAACTAGCTCCAGCCATGAACAACAAGACTACTAACAATGCAAGAGCATTTGTTCAAACTGCAGAAGAAGCAAAGATGATTCCAGACGTGATTGTCGGTACCTTTTTAGATAATGATGTTTTTGCTAAAGTATTATTTGACTGTGGTGCAAACCAAAGTTTTATTAATACTTTATTTTGCAAACTTCTCAATCAACCATTAACTAAACTCCAGCAAGAATGTCTAGTAGAAACGGCCAATGGAGAATCCATTAAGATCACTGAAATCTTGCATGGAGCAAGAATAGAAATTTTTAACCATAATTTCATTGCTAATCTTTACCCAATGAATAGGGACGGCAATGGGTCGGGTTTGGGACGGGTTTAGGTAATCCCAAACCCAAACCCGGTTAGCTAAGCTTGTCCCAAACCCGTCCCAAAACCCGTCGGGTTTCTAGCGGGTAAATACCCATCGGGTATTGGGTATACCCGCGGGTTTCGGGTAAACCCGTTAATTTAAAAAGATTATCCGTTGGGTATACTCATCTCAAAACCCATTGGGTATCTATTGGGTAACTACTAACCGGTTACATTTCGTATTATCATTATAAAGATATATATCAAATAACTATAATGTATACGGAATAGAATACCTATATGTGTAAAAAATGAATGTGTTATAAATATACATATTTAATAATATAAAAGAAATTATATCGGGTAAACGGGTACACTATATCGGGTAATTGGGTCGGGTAAACGGGTATATCACTAAATCCCAAACCCGTCCCAAACCCGCGAAAAAAATAAAAACTATTCCCAAACCCGTCCCAAACCCGATTAACCGACCCCAAACCCGTCCCAAATGTTTCGGGTTTCGGGTTTACCCATCGGGTTCGGGTTTGATTGCCATCCCTACCAATGAATTTGGCTGGATTTGATATTGTATTAGGAATGGATTGGTTAATAGCCAATAAAGCCAGTATTCTATGTGATCAAAAGTCAATACAAGTAAATTCACCAAAGGGTGAAAAGATCACAATTAAAGGAGATAAGCCATCTCAATCCACGAAATTCGTCTCTGTGATGAAAACAGCAAGTTGTGCAAGAAAAGGGTCACTAGTGTGTATTATTTCCATAATCATTACCCTAAAGGAAAGGAATTGAAAGATATTCCCGTAGTATCCCAATTCTCCGATGTGTTTCCAGAAGAGCTACCGGGACTACCGCGAGACAGGGAAGTCGAATTCAGAATTCACCTACTACGAGGGACAACACCAATTGCCAAGGCACCTTACCGCCTGGCACCCGCAGAGATGCAAGAACTGAAGAACCAGTTGGATGAACTTTTGGAAAAAGGATTGATATAGCCCAGTTCATGGCTATGGGGAGCACCAATCTTGTTTGTCAAGAAAAAGGACGGATCAATGCATATGTGCATTGATTACCGAGAATTAAACAAGGTCACGATTAAAAATCGGTACCCATTACCAAGAATTGATGATTTGTTTGATTAATTGCAAGGAGCTCGATTCTTTTCCATGATCGACTTACGCTCAAGATATCATCAATTAAAAGAAGGAAGAGGACATTCCTAAAACTGCCTTTAGAACAAGGTATGGCCATTATGAATTTACAGTCATGCCATTTGGTTTAACTAATGCCCTAGCTGCATTTATGGACATGATGAACAGAATATGTAAACCATATATGGATAAATGCATAATTGTCTTTATAGATGATATTATCATTTACGCTAAGAGCAAAGAGGAACATGCAGCGCATCTGCATGCACTCCTTATATTATTAAGAAAGAAAAAGCTTTATGCTAAATTTTCGAAATGTGAATTTTGTTTAGAAGAAGTGCAATTCCTTGGACATCTAGTCAATCATGAAGGAATTCATGTGGATCCTACAAAGATCGAGGCAATTACTAAACGGAAAGTCCCTGAGTCACCAACAGAAGTAAGAAGTTTCCTAGGACTGGCAGGTTATTATAGACGGTTTTTTCGAGATTTTTCTAGAATAGCTATTCCCTTAACAAAATTGACCTGTAAATCAGTTAAGTTTGAATGGGGACCAAAACACGAAGAAGCCTTTAGAATCCTTAAGCAAAGATTAACCAACGCACCCATATTAGCGTTACCAGAAGGAACTGAAGACTTTGTAGTCTATTGTGACGCTTCTAAGTTATGTTATGGATGCGTGTTGTTGCAACATCAAAAGGTTATAGCCTATGCCTCTAGACAACTTAAGAATCATGAAGAGAATTATACAACCCATGATTTAGAGTTAGGAGCCATAATTTTTGCCCTTAAGATTTGGAGACATTATCTTTATGGTAGTAAGTTTACCATTTTCACCTATCATAAAAGTTTAAGATATGTTTTTGTGCAAAAGGAGTTAAATAGGAGACAGAGACGCTGGATAGAAATTCTTAGTGATTATGATTGTAATATCCAGTATCATGCAGGAAAGCCTGATGTAGTAGCTGATGCTTTAAGTCGAAAGTATCATGAAAAGCCAAAAAGAGTACGTTCTCTTAAATTAAATCTACAGATAGATTTAAATGATCAGATTAGAGAAATACAAGAATCAATAATCAAGGATGATACTGAAAAATTATAAGGAATGATTAAGGAATTAGAACAAGGAACAAATGGAATTTAGAGATTCCATAAGGAAAGAATTTGGATACCCAAACGAGGAGACCTACGCCACCGAATATTAGAAGAAGCCCATAAGTATAAGTATACGATACATCCTGGAAGTGATAAGATGTATCAAGACTTAAGAAAGAATTTCTGGTGGATAGGAATGAAAAAGGATGTCGCATCTTATGTTGCCAAGTGTCTAACCTGTTCACAAGTTAAAGCCGAACATCAGAAACCTTCAGGTTTATTGCAGCAGTTAGAAATGCCGATATGGAAATGGGAATTGATAACAATGGATTTTGTTACCAAATTACCCAAGACACGAAAAGGTAATAATACAATCTGGGTGATTGTAGATAGGTTAACCAAGTCTGCTCATTTCTTACCGATGAAGGAAATTTTCAGTATGGAACAATTAGCCAAGTTGTATGTAAATGAAATAGTTTCATTGCATGGAATTCCTTTATCTAATATGTGTGATTGAGATAGCCGTTTTACTTCTCATTTTTTGACTAGTTTCCAAAAAGCAATGGCAACCTAGTTAAATCTAAGCACAGCTTGTCATCATCAAACGGATGGACAAAGCGAAAGGACAATTCAGACAATGGAAGACATGCTTAGAGCTTGTGTAATTGATTTCGGAGGAAATAGGGACGATCATTTACCATTAATAGAATTTTCTTATAATGTTGCACCATTTGAAGCACTTTATGGACGAAAGTGTCGAACTCTAGTCTGTTGGGCAGAAATTGGACAAAAGCAACTATCTGGACCAGAAATAGTACAAGAAACAAGAGACAAGATCATTCAAGTCAAGGAAAGACTAAAAGCAGAACGCGATTGCCAAAAGTTTCTCCTTGGAAAGGAATAGTCAGATTCATAAAAAGGGGAAAGCTAAGCCCCAGGTATATGTTGGACCTTTTGAGATTATTAGAAGAATAGGACCCGTTGCTTATAAGCTACAACTGCCAGAAGAAATGGCAGGAATACATGATGTATTTCATGTATGTAATCTGAAGAAGTGCTTAGCAGATGAATCATTAGTGGTACCTCTTAAGGACACAGAGATAAATGAGAAACTTAAATTTGTAGAGAAACCTCTACAGATTGAAGATAGAAAGATTAAGAATCTCACGTACAAGAGACTAGTTCTAGTCAAAGTGAAATGGGATTCCAAGAGAGGACCAGAATACACTTAGGAGCTCGAATCAGAGATGCAGAAGAAATATCCGCACCTATTCCAGTAGACCTCGAGTACGAGTTCTAAAACAAGGTGGGGAGGATATAACAACCCTCGTAAAATACTTATAACATGTCCATACGTCCTAAAAATACACCCCGTATATGAAAAACGGCCCGAAATACCTTTATTTTTATAAACATCAAATAAATCAAGTTCTTGTAGGCGCTTGCGGGGCACGAAGCAGACAGCAGAAGCTGTCGCGGCCACCCGCCCGCACCCCCTGCCGCCACATGTCATGATGCGTGTCGAGGCTAATCCACGAGTTAGCAAAGCTAGGGCCTAGTCTACAAGCTCTCGCGGGGCGCGAAGACCTTGTCTTCATCTTTTGCGGGCGTGAGGAATGGTCGATCAGACCCTATAAATAGAAGGGATCGGCTTCAGTTGGAAATCGTTCAAAAATTTCGATCTCTCTCTCTCTTTCTCAAAATCTCTGAATAGAAATTATAATATCGGGTATAATACCCCCTAATTAGCGAAGCTCTGCCTCGTTGTAAGTATTATAACCCCCGGTTACGTATTAGATACGCTGCCCGATCGATCTAGTGCTCCGTAAGGCATGTCAAGCCTCTGCCTGACTCAGTCGTTGGAGTTCTGTCTCGGGGAGGGTATAGCTAATGTAAATTTGGGTTATTATACTAATGCGTGCGCATTGTTTAAATTAATACATTATAACAAGGAAGTCATAGGGAAATACCTAAATTAGCAATGTGAGTGACTCCTCTTTTCACAAATTGTTTTACAAAACCTTAATTGTTGTAAATTATAATTAACAGTGACTGAGTATTTGTATTCTACAATTATCGTCGGTATGTTGGGGTTTTGTATACAAAATTTGTTACTACACTATGAGTAGTAACATTACCACAAGTCAGGATTGGCAGTACCGTGGGTGGTAATTAAAGTAGATGTAAACAAATGTAATTGTTGGATTGCCCTCAATGCTGTAATATCATAAAACATGTTTTGATTAAACTGGGATTTACTCGCAAGTATTTCTTGCTGATAAAATGTTTTTAAATGCGTTTTAGGTAACAAAATGTGAAAGCCAATTAGAAGCCAGCTGGAGAGCACTGAAGGCTTGGAAAAATGGCTATAAAAGTTACGTAAATAAAGAAGAAGTTTTATTTCAATAAATTAGGGTTTATCCCTATAAACATGATTGTAATGGAAACTTAGGAATTTCCCATGTATTTATTAATTATATAAATGTGGTGTTTTACTCTGATAAACTATTTCCAAACTACGGTTCTGATGAAATTTCCACGGCCAAATTAATAAACACCAATACCACCGACTCTGAATAGCTCGCGGCCGCCCGCCTCCCAGGTCGGGGGTTGCGACAGGGGCAATATCAAAACGACAAGAATCTCATAAGAGTTCCTATTGGTTATAAGTCGAAAGGTTTCTTTACTCAAGCCACTCAGAATAAGTATTAATTAGTTACCCTCATAATCTTAATTAAATAAATATTTTATTTCTACCAACATATTTCCTAGGTGCTCAACACATTTAAAAAATATGTAACGTTTTATAATTTTTTTCTATCTCTACAACTGATAAAAATATTAAAAGTTGTAATCAATTGTTATGTGTTGCACACCAATGACGTTTTCTCTTTATTAAACTGATTTATATAAAGAAGTTGTAAATTAATTTCTATCTTAATTTATAAAATTTAAAACATCCTTCACCTTAACAGAAAAATAAACTGAGTTAGCGATTTGGATGAAAATTTATAAAAATTATGTGACAAAACTATTATTTTTTTTCTAAAAACTCCATGTATATTCTTTTTTATTATATACTTAACAAAAATAATTAAATAAAAGAAATCTAAAAGGGTTTGAGTAAATTGCCAAAATCATCCATGTGCCAGTTTCATCCAAATATACTCAACTTAATAGAAAATATAAACTAAGTTTGTGGTTTGGATGAAAATGGTACAAAATACAAACGTTGTGGGCAATTTGGTACAGAAGTGTGATTTTGAACGAAAATGGCAAACGTGCCCAAACCTCAGGGACGATTTTGGCAATTTACTCTAATATTATAGAAAGACAAACAAATAAAACATTACAGAAAAAATACAAGTGAACAACTACAAGTCTTCATCGGTATTTCCGAGAAGTACCCACCACTCCCTTCGTCCTCTTCTTTTGAATCCTCACCAAAATGCTCATCTTCGTCTTCAGTTTTATCGACGCCCTCGAGTACTTGATGCCTCCATTGAAACATCCCCTCCAATGAAGTCGTTGTTGGGGTCATCTCAATGTTTAAACATGTTGCATTGCATAATTGTTCTATAAAATAATGCCCCCGGTCAGTCAGTATGTTATCAATTGTGTGGTCTTCTTCTTGACCTTTGTTCCACACAACCGCCACCCTCCATATTCTTCATCATAACGCCATGGTGAAATGATTGCCTCTTCAAATTGATTTGCAATATTTGTAGGAAATTTTCTCCTCAATATCCTTATAAGAGTCTGTGTTTGTTCACACAAGTTGTCCATAGGAACTCCAAGTTCTAGTATTCTCATCTGGACTTCTTCTTCCATATTCAATATGGCGTTTACAGTTTTCACCATAACCCTTCTTCTGAATTCGTATTTTATAACGAACATGTTGATTGAAGTTTTGAACCCCCAAGAGATTACAGTTTCCATTTCCTCTTTGTGTAAATTTCTTGAAAGTATTATGTTTGGTATTTTTAAGAGAGTGGTGTTGTTTGTTTTTTGGAGTATGCTCAATGAAAGGGATTTTAAGTTCATTTTCATATAATGAGTTTTCAGGCGCGTGATTTTGGGCAGGAGTTTTTCCTCATTGAATGTAAAACATTAAAGCCTCTGGCATATTATTTTGCTTTTTTTATCAGTACAATAATGTCTCTGTCGTTTTAGATGCTTTATAATTAATTTGCAAGTAGTAGCGTTTTTTGATGTCTTTATGTTTGGTCTTATTAAGTAAAAAAATAGTTTACCCTTAATGAACCTCACAACATTACCAAAATCTTTGATATTTATAAAAATACCACCACATCAATTCCAGTCACAAATCAGAAAAATCTTGTTGCTAACACTACTAGAGAATAAGGTATTCGCTACCACATTTTCGGTCGCAAAACGGTAGCAATTGCTCTTTTGCCACCGAAAACTCAGTGGCAAAAGCACACGTAGCAAATGTCCTATTGCCACTTATTTGCTACCGTTTTATTTTTTGCTTTGTCACCGTTTTACTACCACATTTTATTTGTCACCCTGTCACACGTTTTGTTTTGTCACCGTTTTGCTACCACATTTTATTTGTCACCGTTTTGCTACCACATTTTATTTGTCACCGTTTTGCTACCATTTTGCTACCGCTATTTTACCACATTTTTGCTACCGCTTTATCAAATTTTACCACGTTTTTGCTACCATTTATAGTATTCCATTTGCATTCGGCTATTCCATTTCATATAAACATAACAATTTATAGCTTGTTGCCATTCCATTAAAATGTAAAAATTTATACGTCTAATGGTCCTCATAATAAACATCCAAATCAAAACATCATATAACTCAAATTAAATTATCCAAATCCAAACATCCAAACTAAAAGCGTGCAATCGTTCTCACTTTTTTATGCTAGCTTTTAGACGTTTTCTCAAGATCATGCCCCACATTTTATATTATTGACTAAAAACTTCGTTATAGAATGTTATAGTTTTGTTTTAAAGTTATTCATTATAACTAAAATTTATAACCAATATTTATGAAATATTATAGTTTAGTAAAAAAAAAAAATCGGATGCGCATGTGCTTCTTTCGAATGAACAAAGACTAAAGGAGGTAGAATGTGATTTGATAACAACCAAAATTAATGGTATCGGATTACGCACGTGATGACTTTATGAAAGAAAGTGACTTTTGATACTCATTTCTATTCCAAAATTAATCACCTACAAGACTCAAAGTTCTAAACTTATTATTTTGGCCACTGGATGCTATAGTCTTTCTTGATACAATCTTTTATAAAGGGTGCCGGATCATGTACAAAGTCTAATTATGTGCGAAGGCTACAAAAGTTTTTATTTTTCACTTTTCACAACTACGCTTTGTTTTTTTCTCTCGATCGAAAACAATTTCACCGTCGTGCCTACGGGCGGGTGGGTTACCGGGTTTTCCCCGGAATTGGTGGTGGACTCGGGTTACTCTCGGAGTACTCCGTTTGTCCAGTGGGTGCCCCGAGAGTGCCCGGGATTGAGTTTGTTGGCCGTTTAAAAAAAAAAAAAAAGAAGAAAACCCCTAATCAAGTGTTTAGTTGCTTACTTCTGTAAGTATATATTGTTTGCTTCGTTATCTCTACAATTCTACTGTTATACTAGTTTCTTGTGCAATTTTGAAATGATTGAGTACACTAGTTCTAGTTGCTTGAGTACACTATGTTCTTGTTTCGGCTTAAAATTGGTGCTAGATTTGTGAAAAAATTATGTCTGAAGTTTGAGAAAACCCCAATTGAGTGTTGGGTTGCTGTAATATATCTTGCTTGTGCTTCTGCTGGTTGATGGAGGTAGAACACGGTGGAACGGCTAATGATGGCGTTAGCTTCACGTTTACAGTATCGTTTCTTCTCGTTGGAGACCTTGCTACTTGTCAAAAAACAAAAGTTTACAAGCTAAGTGATTATGTACTAACACGTGAATACGTGATTACATAACATTACATAATTACGTAATATTTCTTATATTCATAAACAAGTAAAACGTTACGTAGGGGCGGACCTACATAGAGTGGGTCGGGGTCCTCGGACCCCAATGTTTTTTTAAAAATTAGTAGATCCGGTATATTAAATTTCATAAGGACCCTATAAATACAAATAGGTGGACACCATAGCAATTTAGAAAGAAAAGGAAAGCTGGTACAGTGGGAAATCCCCCTCTTTACTAACAAATGGTCATGGGTTGAAGCCTTGTATATCCCATTTTTTCTTTTTTTTTTTAAATTCCAATTCAAACCTCGCTTTGACCCGACCCGAACTAGGACCAACTTGAAAATTTTAACGCTTTGTTACGAAAATTTTGAACACCGAAAAAATGGACCCTATTGGAAAAAAAACCTAGGTCCGCCACTGGATGCGCTTACGTGCCATTATGTAACTACTAACACTAGGTGATTACACCCCTAGCTAAGAAGCCTTCGTTGTCCGTATATATACACATGCATATATGTAGGTTCCGATGAGAAACAAAAATATAAAACATATAAGAACAATATCTAACAAATCAAGAAAAATCTTTATAACTATTGTCAACCTCTCTTTTTAAGAATCTAAATAAAATAATAACACTTCCGTTTTTTTATTTACATATCTTTTTTATTTAAATAATATTTTATTTATCATAACCATATCTTCCCTATATTATTTAGCAATATCCTCTTCACACTCAACTTTACTATTCAATTTTTCTATCATCTATTGGTGCAACTATTCAAATTTCTTCCTTCATACTTGTCCACTTCACTCTATCACTAATTCTTAGGGGTGTAAAACGGGTCGTATTCGCAAGTTGGCAGATTTAATCTGACCCGAACCTGAAAATTTTACACGAACCCAAACCCGAAAATTGTATCATACATATGAACCCGAACACAACCCGAAATTTATGGGTTGACCCGAACACGACCCGTTCAACCCGAATTTTTTAAATTTTTCTAAAATTAATATACTAAAATTAAAATTTACTTAAAAAACACAAATATATATAATAATATCATATTTAAATTACAAAATCTATGTTAATTTCCCTTTTTAAGTTATAATCAAGGCATAAAATACACACCCTATTTAATTTACGTCATAAAATATATTGTCAAAAAATATAATATAGTATAAATGTGTTAAAAGGGTCAACCCGCCAACCCGACTAGGTTAACCCAAATCTGACCCGTTAACCTAAACGGGTTCACGGGTTCAATTGAAACTGACCCGAACTCGTTTAGACTAAACCTAAACCCGCGAATTTCGTGTTAGGTTCGTGTCGGGTTTTCAGGTTGTGTTAAAAATTGACACCCCTACTAATTCTTTGTTTTTAACTTATTTGTCCATTTCACTCTATCAGCATGCACCACCATCGCACAACGGCGACATCATCGTCGGTAGGCACCATCGCACAGTGGCGACATCATCGTCGGTAGGGGCGCAACTTTCAAGGGGCCAGGGGTGGGGGGAGGGACGCCCGTCCCCCCGAATTTTTCGCTCAGTAGTGTTATGTATGTACGTTTCGTATAGAATTTTTTAGGTATATATATTTTCGACCCCCCCCCCACCGTTTTATAAAAAAGATTTACTTATATAGAATTTTTAGGTCCCTCGGTGAAAATTTTCAAGCTTCGCCACTGATCATCGGACCACTGTCATGCGTCGGTAGCAGGGTTATCCATGGTCTCCGGTGGTCCGGATGGTGACCAAAACGACGAGTCCCACACGGTCCGAAGCCTCAAGTGGATGGTGCAATGTTGACGGTGTTGTCCTTCTTGGTCGCCGTCGAAATGGCCAGTGGTGGCGTTGGGGTGATGCAATCATGCAACTATCTTTCTTGATGGAGGTGGGTGTCATCACACAAGTGGGCTAAGGTTATAACTATAACTGGTGGTGATAAATGTCTTCTATGTTTTTTGAGAGAAAAAAAATGTCTGTGTGCGTGTCATGTGTGTGTGAATATGGTGGTAGTATCTGGTATAATGGTATGGATGAAAGATTGAAACCTGTGGACTTCAACCTATTAGTTCGTAGTGGTGGTTATCACTCGCCACTCATTTATCACTCACAACATCTGTAACGCCCCGCTTCTTTGTACTTTCCATAATTAGGTCTTGCTTGTATTTCTATTTTTGGAAGTCTTGTGTTCTTGTAATCGTCCTTTCATTGTAATCGTTGTAAAATCCGAGACTTAGACCATAAATAAAACTCGTATTTCTTTAAATTTGCGTTATACATACTTCACACATATTCATACGTTTGATTTTGTGGAACAATTGATACATATTCATGATTCTTGGAAACTATGTGCCAAACTTGTAAATACGTGAAAGTTACGAATAATACGACTTTTGAATGCATCTGATACTTGAATACGATATTCCTATACTTATACATACTTCATGATACTTGTTTTATGTTAATATTACTTATTTGGTCCTTATAATATGCCCTTGTATCATATATGTGACAACTCGTATTTCCAAACCGATCTTTGTACTTTGTTATAACGTATGTGAATGATATGTGATTATGTGAACTTTATGATTAGTGAAATATGTGAATGTGTGTTATACATGTTTGAATGAAACCCGAACCGCACAACACCATTCGACCGCACAAGCCCATTTGGGCCACATCTTGTAATCGGACTAGGGCAGCCCATGTAAGGGCCGACCCACTCCTTCCAAACGTGTAAACACCCACCTATGGGGTTTGTGATTTCATTTGTTACAATTTACCTCACACACAAAAACCCTAGCTCTCCTCTCTCTCTGTCTCTTTCGCGAACCGAAGGCAGCCAAGCATTCCCCTCACCGATGCTTTCTTGTAATCGGATCACCCTCTATCTTTTGGACGAGATTGACCACTTTAGTTCAAGGAACCTTTTTGTGTACCTGCCGAGCAAACCAAGGTGAGTTCACACAGCCAAGGCATGGGATTCCCGGGTTGGGAATTGGGTTGGAATATTGATATGGAATGATTACTCGTACTTACGAAATTACTAGACTATAGACCATCGTCCTCAGGATAGTCAGGACACTTACGTAAAACCTACGTAAACTAGTATCTACCATTGTCTCCCGGGTCGGGAGGACACTTACGTAAAACCTACGTAAACTAACACCTACTACTGTCTTCCGGGTCGGAAGGACACTTACGTAAATCCTACGTAAACCCCACGCGTACCACTGTCCTCGGGGAAGGGCACTCACGTAAATCCTACGTGACCTAGTACGTATTCCTGTTCTCGGTTTAAGAAGAACACATGGTTGCAAATAGTCTAGTAAGTACCACATTGGGAAGCCCCCATTAGTAAAGATAAACGTGGGAATCCCCCACTAGTAATATATATATATATACAAGGCAATTGGAATCCCCCACCACTAGTACATACGTGCATGGGAAGCCCCCATTAGATGAACTTACGCACTACTGTTATGAACTTACTTTCTGTGAACTCGCTCAACTAGTTGTTGATTATCTGCTGCATGCCTTGTAGGACCATAGGTACATTATGGAGCTTGCACAGGGAGGAGCAGGTCGTTGTGGGATACGGATCGTGAACGTTATTTAAACTTATAACTTATTTTGGGTTTTCGTTATTATGCTTCCGCTACTTAACAATGTTTGGTTATGAACATCAGTCATGTCACGACGAAATACATATTCTACTTTTTCATTTAAATGCTATGTTTGATATGATTGATGGCTTGATCCTGGTCAGTCACGCTCCCAAGCGGTGATACTCCGCCGGTGGATTTTGGGGGTGTGACAGATTGGTATCAGAGCCATTGGTTATAGAGAACTCGGTTTTAATATGGGAAAACGTTTTTATTAAAACCAGACTATAACCAGAACAGTGCTCTCAACGATCCACAACGACGCTTCGCTCCACGTGCAAGACTCGACATTCTAGGTAATAAGGTTTATGTTTATTACCTGCTTGCTAGAACTATATAGAACCTTGCTCGCATTACGCTTAGATACACATGACTTTATTACATGAGAATACCTACGTGATTACGCTTTTCTGTCATCGCCCTATTCGCGAACCATTCTCAGTTACGTTACTTTCACTATGAAGATCATGTCTGGACGAATTAACATGACTCAAGCCCAGCTAGAGGCTCTCGTTCAAGCTCAAGTTGCTGCGGCACTTGCAGCTGCCCAAGCAGGTAGTATACCCTGCAGTATAGATTCACACTAGGATCTTTAGATCCTACATTCCTAAACTAGCCCTTGTATTTAAACTTTGTCCTATTCATACACAATAGGTCAACACGCGCAGCAACCTGTCTGCACTTTCAAGAACTTCATGGACTGTCGTCCAAGTACTTTCAGCGGCACAGAGGGGGCAGTGGGACTCCTCCACTGGTTTGAGAAGCTAGAGTCAGTATTCGAGATGTGTGAATGCCCTGAGGCTCGCAGGGTGAAATACGCCACTAGCACGCTAGAAGGAATAACACTAACTTGGTGGAACGCCCAAGTTCAGATCTTAGGGTTGGCAGCTGCTAACGCCACACCCTGGAATGATTTCAAAGAACTCATCAAGCGAGAGTACTGCACGCGTGACGACATTCACAAGTTGGAGAATGAGTTTTATCACTTGAAAATGACGGGGTCAGAGATTGAAGCTTACACGAAGCGATCGAACGAACTGGCCATTCTGTGTCCAACCATGGTAGACCCTCCGATCAAGCGCATCGAGTTGTACCTCAAGGGTCTAGCCTCAGAAATTCAGAGCCATGTTACATCGGCTAACCTCGACAACATTCAAGATATTCAGCGTCTTGCTCATCGCCTCACGGATCAGGCGGTGGAACAGAACAAGTTGCCCAAACGCATCAGTACTACCACTTCAGCTGCTACTCCCACTACACCCAGTGACAACAAAAGAAAGTGGGATGGGGATTCTAGCAAAGGTTCAGCAACAGTTCAGTCTCAAGCTCAGCAGCAGAAGACTGACCACTACCAGAGTCCTAGTCAGTAATCCTCTGGTGGTCATAGACAGAGAAGGTATCAAGGGTTTCACCCCAAGTGTCACAACTGCAACAGACATCACAACGGCCAGTGCAACAAGGGTCGTTGTCAAAGATGTCTCAAGATGGGTCACGAGGCCAAAGACTGTAGGAGCCCACGGCCTGCAAATCAGAACCAGCAACCGCAACAACCAGCTCCACAGAACCCACAGCAGCAGCAGCAGCCACAACGTGGAAACCGGGGATGTTTCCAGTGTGGGGCTGAAGGTCATTTCAAACGCGATTGTCCTCAGTTGAACCAGAATCGCAACAACAATAACCAGGGCAACGGGAACAACAACAACGGGGGAAACAACAACAACAATGGCAACGAGGCAAGGGGTCGAGCTTTCGTGTTAGGACGAGGAGATGCAATGAACGATCCCAATGTGGTTATGGGTAAGTTTCTCCTTGACGATATTTATGTTACTGTTTTATTTGATTCGGGTGCGGATACAAGTTATATTTCTGTGAAAGCCAGTAAGTTGTTAAAACGTACATCAACACCCCTAAACACCAAACACGTCGTAGAACTAGCTAATGGTAAGAGTTTAGAAGCCACGCAAGTAGTCAGGGGTTGTAGTATTGTCTTAGCCGGTCAGGCTTTCTCCATCGACCTTATTCCCATAGTCTTGGGAAGCTTCGACATCGTCATAGGGATGGATTGGTTATCCCAACATCAGGCAGAGATCTTATGCAGTGAGAAGATCATTCGCATTCCCCGTACTGGTCAAGAACCTCTCGAAGTTCAAGGTGACAAGAGTGGTGCTGTAGTTGGCATCATCTCTTTCTTGAAGGCTCAGAAGTGTCTGCGGAAGGGTCACACCGCAAAGGAAAAGAAATTGGAGGATATTCCAATTGTACGCGACTACCCTCAGGTGTTTCCTGAAGACTTAGCTGGTTTACCGCCACATCGTCAGGTCGAATTTCAAATCGAGCTCGCTCCAGGAGCAGCACCCATAGCTCGCGTACCATATCGTCTAGCTCCATCAGAATTGGAAGAATTGTCAAAGCAGCTACAAGAGCTCTTGGAAAAGGGCTTCATTCGTCCAAGCTCTTCGCCATGGGGAGCTCCAGTACTATTTGTGAAAAAGAAAGACGGTACGTTCAGAATGTGCATCGACTACCGAGAACTCAACAAGGTGACGGTGAAGAACCGTTATCCTCTTCCACGCATAGACGACTTATTTGACCAGTTGCAAGGGTCGTGTTATTACTCCAAGATAGACTTGAGGTCTGGTTATCATCAGCTGAGAGTCCGGGATGAGGACGTCTCCAAAACCGCATTCAGAACTCGTTATGGCCACTACGAGTTTCTTGTCATGCCGTTCGGGTTAACGAACGCGCCTGCCGTATTTATGGACCTTATGAACAGGGTGTGCAAACCCTATCTTGAAAAGTTCATCATTGTCTTCATCGACGACATCCTGATCTACTCCAAGAGTCAGGAGGAACACGAGCAGCACCTACGCCTTATTTTGGAACTCCTTCGGAAGGAACAGCTGCACGCTAAGTTTTCGAAATGCGACTTCTGGCTTCGTGAAGTCCACTTCTTAGGCCACGTAGTGAACAAGGATGGGATCCATGTCGATCCATCCAAGGTAGACTCGATCAGAAACTGGCCTGCACCACGTACGCCAACAGAAATACGCCAATTCTTGGGTTTGGCGGGTTACTACAGACGGTTTATTAAAGACTTTTCAAAGAGTGCTCAGCCGCTTACGCTACTGACACAGAAGGGTGTCACCTATCGCTGGGGAGAGCCCAGGAGACTGCTTTTCAGCACTTAAAGGATAGACTTTGCAGTGCACCTATCCTCTCTTTGCCAGAAGGCACAGACGACTTCGTGGTTTATTGTGATGCATCCGTTCAGGGTCTTGGATGTGTGTTAATGCAGCGCGACAAGGTTATTGCTTACGCATCGCGCCAACTCAAGGTTCATGAACGGAACTACACGACGCACGATTTAGAGCTGGGAGCTGTTGTTTTCGCGCTTAAGATATGGCGACACTACCTGTACGGTACCAGGTGCACGATTTACACCGATCACAGGAGTCTCGAGCATATTCTTAAGCAGAAGGATTTGAACATGCGTCAACGGCGATGGGTAGAACTACTCAACGATTACGAATGCGCCATCAAGTACCATCCAGGCAAAGCCAATGTTGTGGTTGACGCCCTCAGTCGGAAAGACACTTTACCTCGGCGCGTGCGAGCGTTGAAGCTTACGATTCAATCTAGCCTTCCAGCACAGATACGAAATGCTCAGGTAGAAGCATTGAAACCAGAAAACGTCAGGGCTGAAGCCCTACGCGGCTCACGACAGCGATTAGAACAGAAGGCAGACGGCGCCTACTATGTAACGGGGCGTATTTGGGTCCCACTTTATGGCGGTCTACGAGAGCTTGTGATGGACGAAGCACACAAGTCTCGCTATTCGGTACATCCAGGATCGGACAAAATGTACCACGACATTATAACTACTTATTGGTGGCCTAGCATGAAGGCCCACATCGCTACGTACGTTGGAAAATGCTTGACCTGTGCGAGAGTCAAGGTCGAATACCAGAAACCAGCGGGCCTACTTCAACAACCTAAGATACCGCAGTGGAAATGGGAAGAAATTTCCATGGATTTCGTTACAGGCCTACCTAGATCCCAGCGTGGGAATGATACCATATGGGTGATCGTGGATCGACTCACCAAGTCTGCACACTTCCTAGCTATAAAGGAAACGGATAAGTTCTCCACTCTCGCAGACGTCTATCTTAAAGAAGTTGTTTCGAGGCACGGGGTGCCCATCTCCATCATTTCGGACCGCGATGCACGATTCACGTCAGAGCTATGGCAAGCGATGCATAAATCTTTCGGCTCACGGTTAGACATGAGCACGGCTTATCACCCTCAGACGGATGGACAGTCTGAGCGAACGATTCAAACTCTTGAAGACATGCTTCGGGCATGCGTTATTGATTTTGGCAACGGCTGGGAAAAACACCTCCCTTTGGTGGAGTTCTCATATAATAACAGTTATCACACCAGCATACAAGCCGCTCCATTCGAGGCATTGTACGGACGTAAATGCCGGTCACCTCTCTGTTGGGCAGAGGTAGGAGATAGTCAGATCACGGGTCCAGAGATTGTAGTGGACGCCACAGAAAAGATTGCACAAATAAGACAACACATGGCGGCAGCACGCGACCGTCAGAAAGCCTACGCGGACAAGCGTAGAAAGCCTTTGGAATTTCAGGTCGGGGACCGGGTTTTACTTCAAGTCTCACCCTGGAAGGGTGTGGTTCGTTTTGGCAAACGGGGCAAACTAAATCCGCGGTACGTCGGACCATTCGAAATCATAGAGAAGATAGGCAAGGTGGCCTACAAGCTAAACTTACCAGCTGAACTCGGAGCAGTTCACAACGTCTTTCACGTGTCGAATCTGAAGAAATGCTTGTCAGATGACACCCTAATGATTCCATTGAAAGAGCTCACTATCGACGAGCGGTTGCAGTTCGTCGAGGAACCAGTTGAAATCACGGACCGGGATGTGAAGGTCCTCAAAAACAAGAGAATCCCTCTTGTTCGAGTTCGTTGGAACTCCAAACGTGGCCCGGAGTACACCTGGGAACGCGAAGACAGGATGACAGAAAAGTACCCCCAGTTATTCGAAACCAATGCAACCACTACTGAGGCTGAAGCTCCTACTACGGAATTTCGGGACGAAATTCCAGATCAACGGGGGGAGGATGTGACACCCCAGGAAAACCAGTGAACGATACAACTTACCTAGCTCCCTCAGTGAGTGCGTACCAAATTTTGGGACGAAATTTCTTTTTAGTTGGGGATAATGTGACAACTCGTATTTCAAACCGATCTTTGTACTTTGTTATAACGTATGTGAATGATATGTGATTATGTGAACTTTATGATTAGTGAAATATGTGAATGTGTGTTATACATGTTTGAACGAAACCCGAACCGCACAACACCATTCGACCGCACAAGCCCATTTGGGCCACATCTTGTAATCGGACTAGGGCAGCCCATGTAAGGGCCGGCCCACTCCTTCCAAACGTGTAAACACCCACCTATGGGGTTTGTGATTTCATTTGTTACAATTTACCTCACACACAAAAACCCTAGCTCTCCTCTCTCTCTCTCTCTCTCTCTTTCGCGAACCGAAGGCAGCCAAGCATTCCCCTCACCGAAGCTTTCTTGTAATCGGATCACCCTCTATCTTTTGGACGAGATTGACCACTTTAGTTCAAGGAACCTTTTTGTGTATCTGCTGAGCAAACCAAGGTGAGTTCACACAGCCAAGGCATGGGATTCCCGGGTTGGGAATTGGGTTGGAATATTGATATGGAATGATTACTCGTACTTACGAAATCACTAGACTATAGACCATCGTCCTCAGGATAGTCAGGACACTTACGTAAAACCTACGTAAACTAGTATCTACCATTGTCTCCCGGGTCGGGAGGACACTTATGTAAAACCTACGTAAACTAACACCTACTACTGTCTTCCGGGTCGGAAGGACACTTACGTAAATCCTACGTAAACCCCACGCGTACCATTGTCCTCGGGGAAGGGCACTCACGTAAATCCTACGTGACCTAGTACGTATTCCTGTTCTCGGTTTAAGAAGAACACATGGTTGCAAATAGTCTAGTAAGTACCACATTGGGAAGCCCCCATTAGTAAAGATAAACGTGGGAATCCCCCACTAGTAATATATATATATACAAGGCAATGGGAATCCCCCACCATTAGTACATACGTGCATGGGAAGCCCCCATTAGATGAACTTACGCACTATTGTTATGAACTTACTTTCTGTGAACTCGCTCAACTAGTTGTTGATTATCTGCTGCATGCCTTGCAGGACCTTAGGTACATTATGGAGCTTGCACAGGGAGGAGCAGGTCGTTGTGGGATACGGATCGTGAACGTTATTTAAACTTATAACTTATTTTGGGTTTTCGTTATTATGCTTCCGCTACTTAACAATGTTTGGTTATGAACATCAGTCATGTCACGACGAAATAGATATTCTACTTTTTCATTTAAATGCTATATTTGATATGATTGATGGCTTGATCCTGGTCAGTCACGCTCCCAAGCGGTGATACTCCGCCGGTGGATTTTGGGGGTGTGACAATATATACACCTAAAATCCCAAAATAAGGAACTAAAGGGGCCAAAATGTCATTTTTGAAAACCTTTCATGCATCAGACTAGGCCTGACGGCCCGCGACCTGGCCTAGGTCCTTGCTTCGCGGCCCGCGAGACCATCATCAGATTAGAAAAGGTTTCAGCTCGTTTTCATTGGTGGGATTAGTGTTTGTTTGAAGTTTAAACTCGTTTTTAGCAATTAATACCCAACTACAACCTACCCTAACCCTTCCCTATAAAACGCAAGTATTGTCCAAGCATTTTGCACTTTTCTAATCACTCATAACTCTCTCAAATCACTCTCAAACTCCCTAAATTCGCAGCTGATTGCAGACGTTCGGATAAAATCATACTACTTCACTAAAGTGAGCATAACTCACCCGTTTCTTGTCCATTTCCGTTGATTCTTTTTCCTACATGCTTGGATTAACCCTAGCAACGTTTCCATAGGTTTTCCCTAGAAAACCAGAGCTTGGAACGTCGCCAAAAGGTCTCCAAAGTTGACTGACTTTTCTGTTCTTGATTCAAACTTTGATAAACTTGATTGAACATGAGGAAACTATCTCAAACCTATGTCCTTATGCTTATAACCACATCTATGGTTAGTTAGGCTTAAAAACAAGGTTGATACATGTAAAATCAGAGGTGTAAACCTCACAAACTTTCTATTTTATTCAAGGGTTTAACCCACAAGTGATGTTCAAGCTTAAGACTTGATGATTGTGTGAATTAGGATTAGCTTGGGCTATCCTACTTGAAAATCCACACATTGCTTGATGTTTTGTCATAGATTAGTTGTTCATATTCTATTGTTTCTTGTAAGTTTATGACCCTCCTTGAATGTTCATAACATCAAGTGTAGTGGTGAACATCTAGAGGTACCTAAATGGAAGACTTGTTCTTCCTACCTCCTACATGACTTCTATGACACAGAAGAGGTTCCTAAATGGAGTATTCATACTCCTACCTCATGCTTGAACTATTGGACTTATTAACATATTACATAACCTATCTAATACTCATATATATATATATATATATATATATATATATATATATATATATATATATATACCATATTCAAATCTTTGATGATGAATTTGTGTTCATTCGTCAAAGTACTAGATTACATCATCTAAGACCTAATAACTTGTTATGATTCTAATAGGTATTCTACCCATGAAAACAATTTAACCCTTGACTGTTCATAGTGTCAAAACAAGTATTATGTGTTGAAGATGATTACTTTCCTATGTTTATATTCACATGTTTTTATTTCCGAATCTTTACTCCACCGTTATACTCCAATACTCATACACCTTGTTTCTTCGTGTAGAAGGACTTGGTATTCCAACCTCCGACAACAACAAATCTCTCACGGATTTATCAAGTAGAAGGTTGCAAAACCGTGAGTACAATTGACCCATTTACCTTTAAAAACACTTTGGGTTGTAACATGTTATTATACAAACTTCACACTCACACACTTAAAACATACTTTATGATCTCAATCCGTTATACATGCTACTTGTTTACTTAGGCTCATGCTAGATTTTACATGCTTTATGTCATTGTTGGGATTGAACCCTACCAGAGGAACGAACAGATAATGAAAGCCAAAACTGGATCACAACAGTGGATTGAGAATAAGCAGCGGTTTACACTTGGCTTTCCCCTTGACAGCGGTAATCTAACAGCTAATGGATCTTAAGTACTGCCCACTATAACGACTGATGAACCAAACACTGATGAAACTCTAAAGACTGCTGAAGACAAACAATGTTGCTCTATCCATTGTCGTTTCCTAAGTACTGATGAAGACACAAGCACTGCTCATTCAAGGACTGATCAACTTTGAAGAAAGCACTGATGCTCAACATCAGTGCTCAGGCTACAACAGCGGAACGTGAAGCAGTAGTTTATCTTGTTTTGTACTGTACTTATAATCAGTTGTTTAACATCAGTAGTTTGTATAGAACAGTGTTTATAGGTTGTTAGGTTGTTAGATGTCACTATCATGGTGACGTCAGCTGAGATGCCTCAGTGGTTTGGTTTGCCTATAAATGGTGCAGTACCCTGTACTGTTACATTTGATTGACTGAGTGGATTCTTCTTCTCCAGTCCAATCCTTTCATCTTGTGCAACCAACCTTGGAGTATCAGGCTGAGGGGGAGCTTAGTTCTGTAAGCATGCTTGTAATCATTTGATTTGTAATTGAATCATTCAACTTAATGAGAAGCATCTGTTTATCAAACTATTTCCCACTTAGATTGTGCTTACAAAGTTTGTCTTCATTTCCGCTGCACTTAATCCTATTTTATATTCATTGATTTGCAAATTTATACAAACAAGCACAATCATGACAGCCTCAGAACCTAACAGTTGGTATTAGAGCCCGGACAGTCAAATTCGATCTAACAATCAATTTGACATAACAGTTCAGCTCAAAATTCATTGATACTAAGGTTGATTGTATTTAGTTGAAAAACAGAGCAACGAGAAATCATGTTCAAAATTATGAATCTGATACTCTGTAAAACAACCAAGATGTCATAAGATTCACAAATTTCAAACAACAAGTGATGTCATGCACAAATCACTCATTGTTTCCAGATCTGGAAACATGTCTTGTAACTATGGTATGACTATCTTCATTCAAAATTGATTTCAACTGTTGTTATGTAATTTGTGAAGATTTCATCATGTTTTATGCTAAAGTGTCACACCCCCAAATAACCACCTAGGGCATATCCCTATTGGAGGTGCAACGATCCAACAAAGAGCCACCAACCATATCAAACACAAGTTATAATGTATTGAAATACCCAATTGAAAGAAATGTATCATTTGAGAAGTTAAACCAAAACCAAAGTATTGAGCGGAAGCATAAATGTATAAGTGCGTATATGTATCAAAAGCAAATCAAATAACTGTTTATTATGACCACAACCACTCCAGCAGCATCAGACAGCAAGCTCCCAAGTTCCTTCAATAATTACCTACAAGCATGCAACAAGTGTGTCAGACTACGCTGGTGAGTTCAAGGTTTCGTTAACGTGTTGTGTTACCAGATATATGTTAATGCGATTCAATGTTGTGTTACGATGTTGCTCATGTTAGATACCCTAGGGAGTGTGCCCATGTGTATCCGGGGAGTGGTTACCCCTTAACGACCGATTGCTATGTTGCCTTCGTTAGATACCCTAGGGAGTGTGCCCATATGTATCCGAGGAGTGTGCCTCTAACAACCATAGCCATACCCAGATAATTAGTTCACGCCCGTCCTTACGGCCCGGTGTGAGGTTTCCCACCTAATAGCGCTATCAACTAATCACCCCCATTGCCCTCCAGGCAATAACCAAAACCGATTAAGTTATTTACCCAATGTTTCCCTTCCAAATGTTTACCAGTTGTCCCAAACCACCGGGACGCATGCTTGAGAAAAGTGCAGTGAACTCACCTTTGGTTTGCTCGGTAAGATTAAAGTACGTATTTTCCAGTTGGTTAATTAACCCCTATTGTGGTTATCAAAGTTAGTCAGTTACTTGCATTTACCGCACAGGTTACGAATAAGTAACACGCATATTATAAAGCAGATCATAGCAAACAATTGAGTGTATAAACAATACAAATTCATATCACACCACATCATAATTTAACAAGTTGTTTTCATGTAGTTATCTAACAGATGTGGGCCATGATCGCAATTAACCCACAAAATCCACCCAATCAGTCGTTATCAGGCCGCTCCATCTCTGACCCAAATCCCATAATGTAATCATCCGTAAACCATTAACATCTTGTGGCCCATATATTCTATAACCCATCAACTGGTATCGGCCCACCATACCTATACTCACATTACCCAAATTTTATCACCCTTTTTTTATAAAGTTATCCTATTTTTCTGACATATATATAATGCCCTCAACATGACTATTGGACCAATTCTATGTCCAATACCCTCCCTTGGCCGTCCACTACAACCAATCGGAAAATCATAAGGGCCACCCCAATTTCTACAAGTTAATGAATCATAGTTTATTCATACAGAACAATTAATACCCTTGCCTATATCAAAACAACATGATGGCCGACATGCAGACCACCTCAAAATATTATTGGACCACATTGAACCTCATGGCCGCCATTTTTTATAAATCATATCCTTAAATATTTTGGTCAATAAGGTAAGCAATACCCGAGCCGCCCAATCTCACCAATCGGAACCTTTATGGCCGACAATCCTATTAACAATCATATAATTTACGCATATACAAACAACCCTAGTCCATACTATCATTCATAATCGAGGCTAGCATTAATCCTAATCATTGCTTATCATGCAAGATCACATAACATGTAATCATATAACGAATTCGCATCTACTTTTAAGCCATATTCTAAATTACTGATTAAACATCACAACATATAATTAGTCGGTCGGTTGGCTAATTATATAGATACAAGTCAACAGCTTATCAAGTCGAGATCACACAACATATAGATACAATCAACAGCTTATCAAGGAGATCATGCAAGAACAGTAATGATTATCATCGATACGGGTTGACTAACCGTTAGTCTTGATCGAACAGGATGGGATATCGAAGGGGGGTAGCCTACTGCCGTGCGTGATATTGAGAGAGAGAAGGGTGGAGTTTGTTATTGATTTAAACTAGATCAAATCCTATTTAGAACATAATACGTATGGGGGTGTTGGGCCGTTTAACTTAATCAATAAGGGTGTTGGGTCTGTTAACAAGCTAGCAAGGATGTTGGGCTCAAGTCCAAGTAATGTGTTTTAAGTGGCCGATAGATTTTAGTTAATATTCAAGTTAGGGCCGATTACTTTGTTTAATAATGTTTGTGGGCCGATGAACATATACTAGTGTTCGCAGGCTTGGCTATCAATAATTATACTAATAAACCGATGGGTTTGTGGGCCGATAGACTATATAATAGTGATTGTGGGCTTGACTAGTTAGACATATGATAGTGATGACCGGCCCAATGTAGCATGTGTTTGACGGATATACACGGACCCAAATAAATATGTGTATGATAACTGTAAACATGACATGAACTAGTCGTTGCGAAAGTGAGAGGAATAACGAGGAATCAAAGTTAGCGAAACTAACCTTAAAAGTTCGGGTTGTCACATCATCCCCAACTTGAAGGAAATTTCGTCCCGAAATTGGCAAGCGTCAAGTGTGAGAGAAACGAAGTAAGAAATCAGAGTTGTTGCGGGTTTTGCTCAGTTGTGACATCATCCCCAACTTGAAAGAAATTTCGTCCCGAAATTTAGCAAACAGTCGCTGAGGAAGCTAGTTTTGTTAAGCGTTTTCGCGGGGTGTCACAACATCTCCTACTTGAAAGAATTTTCATCCCGAAAATTGATCTAAAACAATGGCTTGAAGTGAGTTCCGACGAACTCGATCTATAGATACTTTACAACGCCTGGGGCTCATCTTGTGATCGGTGAAAATCATGGTATGGTGGTTAGCGTTTTGTTATATCAGTTGCCAATCAAGGGAACAGGGAAGTAATGAGGGTCGTACGAAGATTCGAGCGAAACAGGGGTCCATTAAACATCCGAAGGATTTGGCCAGCAAATTTGTTGTCAAGAAGTAATTTCCAGTAGTGGTGCATGGCGGCATGGCACAACAGGGAGGTTCGTCACATTGCGGTCGCGCGAGTGTATCATTTGTCCAAAACAGAGTTTGGTGGGTAAAGGTTAGTGTTGCAAAACGACAAACGCGTGTAACTGTGACTGCTTCACTTCTAGCGGCGATGACAAGTGAAAGTGATAAGGTTCGTCTACAGGGATGCGTGGGTATAGTTCTCCTAATCCCGTGTTCGTTCGGAAGTTCCATCTAGCGATGCCATCACATGGTTAGCTCTATTGAAACAAGGGTGCGCTGGAGGCCCTCGTGATCGGTCTAATTGGTGCATTCGGTACCGTCCAAGTAATGCCTCCCACTTAAATCCAATGACCACGGTTTCCACCGGAGGTTGTAGGTCGTGCAGTTCCTCTCCGTAACACCATCATGGTATATCGCTGGATCATCGGTACCCTCGGATAGAAGCGATGCTCCGCGTGTTGTAGGGTTGGGTTTCAAAAGCTGCAAAGACGTTCTCCGATTTTATTTCTCAGGAATTCACAACTCCCCGCTATGCTAAGGAGGTTGAAGTTGCGAAACCTTCGAAAATCCTATGATGAAGCTGTGATAGTATCTAGCGAACCTAAGGGATTGCTGTATCCCAGAAGGAAATCAAGATTAGCATAAGGTCTATTCTGAAATTCCACCTAACGATGTGGAAGTAAACCAGGTAACTCTTCAGAAGACACGTCAGGAAATTCACGAATAACTGGAAGATACTCGATCTTCCTTTCTTAAAGTGGCGAATCGGTGACAAGAGCTAGTATAGCAGAGTAGCCCTTCCGTAGACACTTCCGGGCTTTCACGATTGAGATGATGCCAACAATGGCACCACTATGATGATCTCAAACTGATAAGAATTCCCCACTGGGAGAGGGAACGCACGATTTTCTTTTTGCAGAGAATTTGCTGCTTGATACATAGATAACCAAGTCCATGTCAACGACCATGTCAAAACTTACAAGAGTATTGGGAAGTAGGTCAATGTCGAACAGTTGACCCACGAGATCAAGTTTGCATCCCAACGAACATATAAGGTTTCAATTGACTTGCCGTCAGTCGATTCGTTATCAAGAACGTGCAGGCCACCATGCTGTTGTATTCCTGGCGTCGCTCACGCCAATCCTAAATGCCCCTCCACGAGCATCATTTCCAATGTTGTTGCTATTGTTACGAGGATTTCTAGTACTTCTGTCGTTCCCTTGGTTGTTGTCTTCTTGATTTAACAATGGGCGATCCATGCCGTAGGCACCTTCATTTCCCTACTATAGACTACGATTACGAGTGCCTTGATGTTGTCGTGACTGTTGCCTCTACTATTGTTGCTCGAAACAGAGCCCTACAATCTTTCACCAACATGGTCCATCATAACACATTCCGTGCCGCGTCCTAAGGCGCCGCTCGTTGCACTGGCAGTTATCCATTCCTTTCTACAGTCCATTGTCATCGTGTATGTCCCGTTTGGTTTGTAAGAGTTGACTCCCATAAGTCGCTAACTAGGGTGAATGATCCGTTTGAAGCCAATTCGCTGGTGTTCGTTGCCGGTAATCAGGGTTGTCCAAATACTGAGGTCGGTAAAATACTACGCTCACCCTTTTGTCTATCGATCTAGTAAGTCGATTGAGTAATACACGGTATGCTGCGAGAGTGTTGCCGAAGTGATCACACTTCGGAGTCTAAGACGTCAATACATAGAGTCCCAGCAAACGAAGAGAAGCGAGAAAGGTATAGACCAGCTCAAGGACGTTCGTTCAAGCACCTAACATTCTACACGTTTCGCTAGGCGTTCAGATGTGTGTTCAGATAATACTTGATAGCATCGAGATTTGTAAGGATTCAGAAAGGAGTGAAAAGATCATGTTCGAGTAGGAGACAATCACTGCTATGACTCCCATGGACTGTTGTGTTCTAACATAACGTCAATTTACAGAGCGGAACCCCTCTCACACTCGTTAAACCTCACTGGGACTCACATGCACCCCACATTATTATTATGTGTGCACCCATAATAATAAGGCAATTTGCATGCTTATCTCAGTGCCCTTTAACTCGCGCTAAAAGTTTCCCCTCATCCAAACAGCAAACGTAAGGTATCACAGGGTTAAGAATTACAATAATCAATGGATAGTGTCACACTAACAGATCACATAACAAGGGTTGGTAATATAAGGGCTCATGCTGCTGTGCCAAGTGTGAACTCACGTGTAATGTTATACATATGTGTACACTAGATATACTATGCATTAGTAGATGAGAAACGAACCTTGCAGTCTGGAGCTGAGTGTCATGGTCATCGTTTGGATCAATTCGGTTATAGTCTGGTTTTATGAAAACATTTTTAAAACCGAGTTCTCTATAACCAGTGGCTCTGATACCAAACTGTCACACCCCCAAATAACCACCTAGGGCATATCCCTATTGGAGGTGCAACGATCCAACAAAGAGCCACCAACCATATCAAACACAAGTTATAATGTATTGAAATACCCAATTGAAAGAAATGTATCATTTGAGAAGTTAAACCAAAACCAAAGTATTGAGCGGAAGCATAAATGTATAAGTGCGTATATGTATCAAAAGCAAATCAAATAACTGTTTATTATGACCACAACCACTCCAGCAGCATCAGACAGCAAGCTCCCAAGTTCCTTCAATAATTACCTACAAGCATGCAACAAGTTTGTCAGACTACGCTGGTGAGTTCAAGGTTTCGTTAACGTGTTGTGTTACCAGATATATGTTAATGCGATTCAATGTTGTGTTACGATGTTGCTCATGTTAGATACCCTAGGGAGTGTGCCCATGTGTATCCGGGGAGTGGTTACCCCTTAACGACCGATTGCTATGTTGCCTTCGTTAGATACCCTAGGGAGTGTGCCCATATGTATCCGAGGAGTGTGCCTCTAACAACCATAGCCATACCCAGATAATTAGTTCACGCCCGTCCTTATGGCCCGGTGTGAGGTTTCCCACCTAATAGCGCTATCAACTAATCACCCCCATTGCCCTCCAGGCAATAACCAAAACCGATTAAGTTATTTACCCAATGTTTCCCTTCCAAATGTTTACCAGTTGTCCCAAACCACCGGGACGCATGCTTGAGAAAAGTGCAGTGAACTCACCTTTGGTTTGCTCGGTAAGATTAAAGTACGTATTTTCCAGTTGGTTAATTAACCCCTATTGTGGTTATCAAAGTTAGTCAGTTACTTGCATTTACCGCACAGGTTACGAATAAGTAACACGCATATTATAAAGCAGATCATAGCAAACAATTGAGTGTATAAACAATACAAATTCATATCACACCACATCATAATTTAACAAGTTGTTTTCATGTAGTTATCTAACAGATGTGGGCCATGATCGCAATTAACCCACAAAATCCACCCAATCAGTCGTTATCAGGCCGCTCCATCTCTGACCCAAATCCCATAATGTAATCATCCGTAAACCATTAACATCTTGTGGCCCATATATTCTATAACCCATCAACTGGTATCGGCCCACCATACCTATACTCACATTACCCAAATTTTATCACCCTTTTTTTTATAAAGTTATCCTATTTTTCTGACATATATATAATGCCCTCAACATGACTATTGGACCAATTCTATGTCCAATACCCTCCCTTGGCCGTCCACTACAACCAATCGGAAAATCATAAGGGCCACCCCAATTTCTACAAGTTAATGAATCATAGTTTATTCATACAGAACAATTAATACCCTTGCCTATATCAAAACAACATGATGGCTGACATGCAGACCACCTCAAAATATTATTGGACCACATTGAACCTCATGGCCGCCATTTTTTATAAATCATATCCTTAAATATTTTGGTCAATAAGGTAAGCAATACCCGAGCCGCCCAATCTCACCAATCGGAACCTTTATGGCCGACAATCCTATTAACAATCATATAATTTACGCATATACAAACAACCCTAGTCCATACTATCATTCATAATCGAGGCTAGCATTAATCCTAATCATTGCTTATCATGCAAGATCACATAACATGTAATCATATAACGAATTCGCATCTACTTTTAAGCCATATTCTAAATTACTGATTAAACATCACAACATATAATTAGTCGGTCGGTTGGCTAATTATATAGATACAAGTCAACAGCTTATCAAGTCGAGATCACACAACATATAGATACAATCAACAGCCTATCAAGGAGATCATGCAAGAACAGTAATGATTATCATCGGTACGGGTTGACTAACCGTTAGTCTTGATCGAACAGGATGGGATATCGAAGGGTGGTAGCCTACTGCCGTGCGTGATATTGAGAGAGAGAAGGGTGGAGTTTGTTATTGATTTAAACTAGATCAAATCCTATTTAGAACATAATACGTATGGGGGTGTTGGGCCGTTTAACTTAATCAATAAGGGTGTTGGGTCTGTTAACAAGCTAGCAAGGATGTTGGGCTCAAGTCCAAGTAATGTGTTTTAAGTGGCCGATAGATTTTAGTTAATATTCAAGTTAGGGCCGATTACTTTGTTTAATAATGTTTGTGGGCCGATGAACATATACTAGTGTTCGCAGGCTTGGCTATCAATAATTATACTAATAAACCGATGGGTTTGTGGGCCGATAGACTATATAATAGTGATTGTGGGCTTGACTAGTTAGACATATGATAGTGATGACCGGCCCAATGTAGCATGTGTATGACGGATATACACGGGCCCAAATAAATATGTGTATGATAACTGTAAACATGACATGAACTAGTCGTTGCGAAAGTGAGAGGAATAACGAGGAATCAAAGTTAGCGAAACTAACCTTAAAAGTTCGGGTTGTCACATAAAGTATGATCCTTAGATTAACAAAACCTATGTTCATATAAACATTAGTGTTTTGCTAACTCAGAAAGAGGAAAATAAAACTTTAGTCATGAAATCTTATGTGTTAGAAGGCAGTTTGAGAATCCTCAAAAGGACTAAATCAACCCTGTCAAAACACATTAAGAAAATCAGGGGTCAAAAACAGTCCAAATCATAAGTAATGTGAGATTTGGTAATAAAGCATGTTCACATGTGGCCAGATCTCTCAAAACATTACTGCAAAATGATTCTGGATTAAGTAATTCCTCAATAAAATCTCCCAGTAAGTATTTTCTGTACTTATGAATGGGAAGGGTAAAAAGGGAATAAGAAAATGAACAAAACTCTAAAGTGTGTTTATCTCAAAACTTTTGAAGTCAAAAGAATAGAGTATAAACATAAAACACCTATGAGTCAAAAGTTAGGAAAACAATGGTCATTATGCAACTGTGTGCATCCATTAATTCAGGAAAAGTTCAGGTAACAATGGTATCTCCAGTGATTGAATTTAAAAGATGAATTTGCAATTAATTAACAAGAAAATGATCCTAATCAGTGATCATATTGATGTGATCATAAGCCTTTTGGAAGTCACCAGATCCTTTTGATGTTGTTTTCAAAATAACCTTTATTTTTAGAAAGGTGTGTTTTTCAAATAAAACCGGATATAATAAAAAAATGATATATTTTGTACTTTTACTCCTTTTTGGTAGTAAAAGTTTTCTCTCCAGTCAGGATGTAATTTCCTTATTTTTGTGTGAAATTACTTTTCCTAAAATTGATCAAAGGGAAATGGTGTACATGTCAAGGTCACATTAAGCTCAAGTTTGTTTATCACAGAAAAAATTGATTGCAAATTAATTCTAAAAATACTGAGACACTCATGTTCTAGTTCAAATAATTTGACACAAAATAAGTTGCCTTAGTAAAGAAGTTTTCATCATCTGGGAAGCTAAACCACTGTCAGGAAATAGTGAACATGTGGTAAACCTAGAACATAATCTCCTAGAAAAACTGTTGACAAATTAAACTTGATAATCTACATCTAAAATGTAGCTAAGTATAGCATTCCTGCAGAATAACAGATGTTGGACATGATATTGAGCTCACACAAGACAAAATCAATCCCCACATCTGAACAAGCAGATGCTAAAATTATTTGTCAAAAGTTGAAACACTGCTGCACCAACAGTTGTTATACTAACGGTCTTCATTTTGTTGTCTACCACTGTTTTTCCTTAAAACTACTGATTGTGCCTCAAACATCTGCTCTCTAATGTCTGTCCACTGCTGAAGGTCAACCCCTGTTCTCATTTTCCTCTGATAAGCACTGTTGTTCAAAATCAGTGTTTTATCCACTGATAGGCTATCCACTGATGTCGTAAAAGCATCCACTGATGGTAAAAAAAATCACCCACTGCTTCATTTATTACCGTTGTAACCACTGATGCTTGTTTCATCAGTGGCCACCAAAACAACTGTCCTCCATTATTTACTCTTCCATCAGGGGTTGACACGTGGTCAGTTTTTAGCCGTCAGATCATTATAACCGCTTTCCCTAAATAAAACCCTGATCAAAACCCCAAACAGGGTTTCACTGTTGAATTGAATTCCAAACATTCTCTTCACAAATCAGTTTCCCACTCATAACTCCAAAAACATTTTTCGATCTTCTTCATCAAATATGACGAAATCAAAGTCGAAATCAAAATCAAAACCGTCTTCTTCCTCCGCTCCCACTGACGCCATTCAAATGGCCGCTGAAACCACAGAAATTCGTTACAAATCTCCTCACAACTATTTGGGTATACTCACAAAACCCACAACCGAGAACACCTTCAAATCCATCATTGACACCTTATCTGCATCATAGTATAAAACTTTGTTAACAGCAGATGCTCCAATTTATCTACAAACCCAGAGAGAGTTCTGGAACAATGCCACCCTTGAAAAACAAGGAGACTCTGTCACAGCCATCAACTCCTCGATACAGGGTAAAAAGATTTAAATCTCTCCACAATCTATTTCTGAAGTCTTCAAACTCAATGATCTGGAAGGTAAAACCTCTTTTTCGAAAACTGAGTTGAAAAAGGATTTCATGAAAAGGGGTTATGCACAGCAACCAAAAATGGATACCTTACAAAAAGGTTTCTTCCCTTCTGCACCAAGGTTTTTATTTCACACTCTATTGATGTGTGTTTCTAATAAAACAACTTCTTTTAATGAAATACAATAAAAAATTCAATGCCTGGGATATGCAATTTTAAATAATGAAAATTTTAATTATTCCCAGGAGATTTTTGATGATTTAGTAAAGAATGTTGATAGCAAAGCATTACTGCTCTTCCCAAGGTTTTTAAGCTATTATTTCGAACAAAAATTTGTAAAAGAAGATGCAGAATTGCCCAAACAAGGTGCTCATTTTAAAATAAACTGTTTAACGCCTGAAACATTCTCTAGAATGTTGGCACATATAAAAACAAAAGCAGAGGTACCTGAGCAGAATTTAGCAGATGAAGCTGCTCCTCAGGTATCGGCTGCTGAGCCCACTGCTCCAGGTGATCAAAGCAGCACACTGATGTGCTAAAAGTGGTCTAATTAAACTAACTAATTTTAACCCTAAACTAGACACTCTAAGTTTTAAATTTATAAGACTAAGACTCTCTAAACCTAGACCACACAACCGGCAAGTGTACCGGTCAATGCAGTATAGCCTAAGTAAGTCCGAGTATCGAACCCACGAGACTCTCTAATTACGTTGACTAGACTCGACAAACTTAACTGACCTAACTGAATTACTTGTTTTTATTGTTTCGGGGGGTTTTCTAACAATCCTAAAATTGCAATTAAAATTAAATACTAATTAACTAAATAACTAAGACGCGACTTAGACAAAGATTGAGACCAGAGATGACGAATAACTACCTAGGTTAGAATCCTATTTAACTAGGAATGCATTTCTATTCGAAACTATAGTGGTATGGAACCGGGATCTTTGTGTGCTAAACCCTAAGAAATCCCTACTAAGACCTCCCGACCCTTCTCAGGAAGAAACCTGTGAGACTCTACAGGGCTGTTATGACTACCGGTTGGTTAGACTTCCTCTCAGTCATCTAACTTCTTTAAAAGTGCAATCTACCTCTCAGCGCGAAAGTCTAAGGCAACTATGAATTTTAATTTAGTTTAATAGACACGAATAAGATTAGGGAACTAAGACCGATTTCTCTCAAAACCTAATCCTAGCTATATATCAAACCGAGACCTATTAATAACCTCGAGCCTCTCAGCGACAAGATTAGCAGAATATCAAGTTCTAATTATCTTTTAATTACCGTTTCTAAGGTTATTGGCCAATTCACCCAAAGACTACCCGAACCCGCAAAGACTCGAACAATCAACACAAACCTATCCTATAAAGACATTCACCAAGGTTCATGTGAAACGAATAAACAATCAATAAACAAAACTAGATACGCATATGCACTGAATTAAAGATTCCAAAGTTCTTTACTTTTTAAGAAAAATCCATACACACGATAATAAACGAATAATAATCCAAACTTTATTAAATATTCATCTTAACCTAGGTAGTTTGGGCGTTTAGCCAAGAATTATAATCAAGAACAAGAAACGAGTCTCAAATAAATAATAAATCATAGTATCAAGTTGAAAGAAACACAAAGTCTTTAAAACTGAATACTAATAAATTGCAAACCCAGACTTAAATCTTGACCGCGGCTTGAACCCTCGAATCAATAGGCTTCCTTCTCTTTGATTTTTTTCTCTTGATCGCACCTACTGTCTTGCCGTCGAACCCTGTATCAAATCAGCCGTCCCCCTTTTTTTGTGCCATTTATGTCTATGTATATATTTTTCTTTTTTTTTTCTTGTAGACTAAGGAACCCACGAAAGACCTTTCCTTGCGCCCTACTACCTGCTTTCTTTTCTTTTCTTTTCTTATTACAGTCCAACAATTCATTCGTATGCCCACTGATTTGTAGTCCACATGCATATGGGTATGTGTGCAGCCCAATTATAAATAAAATACATATGTCGAATCAACAAACTCACAACCCGGTCAACCTTTAAAATTCGGTCAACACAATAATACGAACCCATTAAACTTTTGTCTTTAGTGCCATGGATTAATTTCAACTTTAAGCATTTTGGCATTTTAGACCCTCAAGCTTATAAACTAGAGATAGAGGAGATAGAGGCATCGGCCAACTCACACAAAATAGCTGCAATTTTACTTCGGTCTCCGGCATTCCACTCTGCCCGACTGGCTGGTCATTTCCATATTACTCGTTTTTGCTCCATTTGCACCAGGACTTGTCAAAACACAATATAATATAATATAATACTAAATCTAAATAAAAATAAATAAAGCCTATACAATAATTATACAATTTACACGGGACAAATATGTGTATTTTACCCCACATCAAATATCCCCATACTTAACATTTTTCCGTCCTTGAAAAAGAACTATGCAACGGAATCAGAGATAAATAGATACTCGGGTCAAAAAACTTAATTATACTTGTTAAAATCAAAGCTTATGTTAGCCGCGATTGCAAATATGCTTGTCCCTTTAAACCCAAATCCGGTTCTAAGCCCCTTATCATGCGAATTTAGTTTAAGTGCGGTCAGTCTACCTAGGGCCTCACACCGGAATTTACGGTCCACCTACTCTCGCCTCAAGCTTATAGGACTAAAGGAACGATCACTGGACCAATTCCCAACCGTCTTATATCAAAACCAGGAGAGTTTACAATCAAAATTTTTTTTTTCCATTTTTTTTCCTCTTTTTTTTTCTTTATTTTTTTCCGTGAGTCTAGACGATGCTTTCCCTAACCAAGAGGCAATCCGGCTGTAGAGTCGCTATCCTCAACCACATATTACTTAGGTATCGGTACTTATTTATTTATTTTTTTTTCTTTTTAGCACGGTCGATTTCACACACCCTAGCGGTAATCTTGCTGTAGAGTCGCTATCCCCAGCCCAGACTACATAGGAATGCACTACTTTCATTTAGTTTCTAGCTCACTTTTTATTCTATTTTTTTTCTCCATTTTTTTTTCTTGATCACAAACTCTAACGGTTTTAACTTATAACGGTGCCCCTTATACTCTTATCGGCAGTTTTGATTTCCCATATTTCCTAGGCGAAAACCAACTAACTAGCAGACCGATAATTAAGGTATATTAACTCAAAGGGACTTAAAACCAAACCCGGGCCTATCCACATATCCCAAACTAGACGCAAGCTCAATTTTTTTAATCTCATATTATCATTATTTGAACCCGAATAAAAATTCATCTTTTCTATCATTTTCCGTTTTAAATATGCAAACTTCTTATTTCAAAGGACATTTTTCTGATTTTTTGATTTTTTTGGATTTTTAATTTTTTTTATTATTTTTAATTTTTTTTTACTCAAACTAACCTAAAAAGCAGTTACTTATCCCCACACTTAAGATTTGCATTGTCCCCAATGCAGAGACGGAAACTAAAAAAATAAGAAATAAAAATAAAAATAAAAATACAGAGAGAGTTGGAAAAGACTTAGCTGGTTAGGACAAAAGTCAGTGCCAGCCGTACGAGTCTTGAATCCAACGAACGATCGTATAGCATTTCCTTCGCGATCGTTTCCTAGTCTGCTTGGGTTTATATCAATATGGCAAGTCTGAAATCACCCGAATGGAGATTGAGTACGGGTGGTACAATCCAAACCTGCACAAACAAAAACAAAGCAAAACCCAAAGCAGTACCGACTCTAAAAACCGACTCAAAAACTACTAAGACTCAATATACAAAAACTACGACTCTATACAAACTCTACAAAACCTCCCCACACTTGAACTTAATCAGGAGGTTTCTCTTTGATCTGAAATCGGTCTAACCCGTTCAATTCCACCCGTTCCTCATAAACATTTAAAAATTTTGTGGTGGAATTATAAAAGAATTTTAAAATTTTTAACGGGTTAGAACACAAAAATTTGAACTTACCTGGTAGGAGCCGCTGAAACACGATCCCAGGTGTTCTTCTCATTTTGCCTTCTCCTGTGGTTTTGAACTTTTACTCGCATTCCTTATCAGTACCACGGGCCAGCTGTGGTGTTCTTCCTCTTCCACCACCACTTCTTCTTTTTTGCTGTCCGTCATTGGGTTTCTTGCAAGTAAAGCTTCTAAATATGCAAGGTCCCCCTCCGGATCAAATGTGCCTACTTCTTTATCTTCCGGCAAACCCTCTAACTCATCCGCAAATTCTCTCTCCTAAAGCAACACATCTTCACTTTCCTCATCCTCTTCATGTGACAAATCCCATATTGGTTCGGTGGGATAAGACTCATCATCAGAGATATCTAGGTTAATAGGATCACCTGCCATTAAGATAGTAGAAAGAGCAGAACAAGGTAGAGGGGAAAAAAATAAAACTAACTAAAAAAAATTTACACAACTATACAAGTAGCACAGATTTTTCAATTAAGACTAATCAAAGCTAATAAACGCAATCGCCAAGAGTCCCCGGTAACGGCGCCAAAAACTTGATGTGCTAAAAGTGGTCTAATTAAACTAACTAATTTTAACCCTAAACTAGACACTCTAAGTTTTAAATTTATAAGACTAAGACTCTCTAAACCTAGACCACACAACCGGCAAGTGTACCGGTCAATGCAGTATAGCCTAAGTAAGTCCGAGTATCGAACCCACAAGACTCTCTAATTACGTTGACTAGACTCGACTAACTTAACTGACCTAACTGAATTACTTGTTTTTATTGTTTCGGGGGGTTTTCTAACAATCCTAAAATTGCAATTAAAATTAAATACTAATTAACTAAATAACTAAGACGCGACTTAGACAAAGATTCAGACCAGAGATGACGAATAACTACCTAGGTTAGAATCCTATTTAACTAGGAATGGATTTCTATTCGAAACTATAGTGGTATGGAACCGGGATCTTTGTGTGCTAAACCCTAAGAAATCCCTACTAAGACCTCCCGACCCTTCTCAGGAAGAAACCTGTGAGACTCTACAGGGCTACTGTTATGACTACCGGTTGGTTAGACTTCCTCTCAGTCATCTATCTTCTTTAAAAGTGCCTTAATCCGACAATCTACCTCTCAGCGCGAAAGTCTAAGGCAACTATGGATTTTAATTTAGTTTAATAGACACGAATAAGATTAGGGAACTAAGACCGATTTCTCTCAAAACCTAATCCTAGCTATATATCAAACCGAGACCTATTAATAACCTCGAGCCTCTCAGCGACAAGATTAGCAGAATATCAAGTTCTAATTATCTTTTAATTACCGTTTCTAAGGTTATTGGCCAATTCACCCAAAGACTACCCGAACCCGCAAAGACTCGAACAATCAACACAAACCTATCCTATAAAGACATTCACCAAGGTTCATGTGAAACGAATAAACAATCAATAATCAAAACTAGATACGCATATGCACTGAATTAAAGATTCCAAAGTTCTTTACTTTTTAAGAAAAATCCATACACACGATAATAAACGAATAAAAATCCAAACTTTATTAAATATTCATCTTAACCTAGGTAGTTTGGGCGTTTAGCCAAGAATCATAACCAAGAACAAGAAACGAGTCTCAAATAAATAACAAATCATAGTATCAAGTTGAAAGAAACAGAAAGTCTTTAAAACTGAATACTAATAAATTGCAAACCCAGACTTAAATATTGACCGCGGCTTGAACCCTCGAACCAATAGGCTTCCTTCTCTTTGATTTTTTTCTCTTGATCGCACCTACTGTCTTGCCGTCGAACTCTGTATCAAATCAGCCGTCCCCCTTTTTTTGTGCCATTTATGTCTCTATGTATATATTTTTCTTTTTTTTCTTGTAGACTAAGGAACCCACGAAAGACCTTTCCTTGCGCCCTACTACCTGCTTTCTTTTCTTTTCTTATTACAGCCTAACAATTCATTCGTATGCCCACTGATTTGTAGTTCACATGCATATGGGTATGTGTGCAGCCCAATTATAAATAAAATACATATGTGGAATCAACAAACTCACAACCCGGTCAACCTTTAAAATTCGGTCAACACAATAATACGAACCCATTAAACTTTTGTCTTTAGTGCCCTGGATTAATTTCAACTTTAAGCATTTTGGCATTTTAGACCCTCAAGCTTATAAACTAGAGATAGAGGCATCGGCCAACTCACAGAAAATAGCTGCAATTGTACTTTGGTCTCTGGCATTCCACTCTGCCCAACTGGCTGGTCATTTCCATATTACTCGTTTTTGCTCCACTTACACCAGGACCTGTCAAAACAACAATATAATATAATATAATACTAAATCTAAATAAAAATAAATAAAGCCTATACAATAATTATACAATTTACACCGGACAAATATGTGTATTTTACCTCACTGTTTTGAAACCCACACCTGCCACCACCAAAAAGAACAAAAAGAAAACATCCAGAAAGCCCTCATACCCAAAACAAAGGCACCTCTGGAAGATGAGATCCCAGAGCACATGCCTGTGACAACACAAATGTCACCAATAACCACTGTTGCTACTTCTTCACAACAGTTGGAAGAAAGATCTCCACCTTTGCCACAAACTCCTCCTGCATCCTCACAAAAGGATCATGTTGTAAACACAGGGACCCCACAATATGAAGCTCTGGATCCACTCGGATCCATCTTCCATAGTCCTGATCCCAAGGACATGTCTCTTTCAACTCCTTTACCCTCACCCCCTACATTACCCACCATCCATAACAACCTTGTTGCATACATATGGTATTACTTAGACACAAACCAGTTCCTCTCAAACACCTATCACCGAGAGTATACTCCCACAAGTGATTGGGTCTGATGTTGATATCTCTGTTATCCCAGCAACAACTGAGGAGGTTACACTGCAGGAGTTATAAGTAACTCCTGTCAGTAGTTCAAGTGGAGCAGCCACTACAAATGTTGAACCCACTGGTTTACATTTGGACAGTGGTTACATTCATCATAAGACTCCCTTGAAGGCAATTTCTTCAATAGCACCAATGAGAACCACCAGTGAGCTTGTCTTAACCACTGGCAACATCAAAAGGTTATCAAGTGCTGAAGAAAGAAGTCCCCAGTACCAAGAACAAGGGGCATCAATGAATGACTTTTGGGATTCAGTCCCTAAGTCACACATTGGTAAAACCACTGCTGGTGGGGATTCAAATGATCCCATTAACTTGGGTGATGATTCAAAATATCAGGAATTGATGGGCAGGGTTGAAAACCTGGAAACCTCAGTTGTTGAAATAAAGGATAGGGTGCAGCAGCTATTAAAAGCTTAGAAAGCCCAATCCACTGCTGCTCCAGCTCAAGCACCTGCACAACAGGCACCTGCTGCAAATGAGTTATGGAACATGTTCCAACCACTGCTGGAAAGACAAAAGCAGATGGCTGATCAGCAGCATGCTATGCATGTACAAAAGCTAACAAACATGGTGGAGTCAAGATTTAAAGATACTCAGGCAGATATTAAAGCTACCAAAGCTCATATCCAAAGTGCCTCTGGAAAAGTTCCTCCCACTATCCTCTTCATGAATGAACCCTTCCTAGATAATGCCAAAAAGGGGGGAGAAGATGAAGTGGAAAAAAAAGGAATTGATGATGGCATCTTTATTGAGCCAGAAAATAGCCAATCCAAAGCTACTGTACACAACCATAACCACTGCTCCACCATCTTATGTGATCACAATACCAACAACAACTTCACCATCAAAAACAGCCACCCCATCATCACCTCCTGCCAAAAAGCAGAAGACAACAAATGTTACAACATCGGCTGTAATGACAACAGTGGTTGAAACACCAGTTGTTCCAACTGCTGTTAGTCAGTCACTTATCACCACTCAAACCCCTGCCATCACAACCCCTGCTCAAAAGCAGAAGACATCTGCTAACATATCAGTAGTTGTAATGACAACAACGGTTGAAACACCAGTTGTTTCAACCACTATTAGTCAACCATCCACCACTGCTCTCAGCATTCCCACAGCACAACCAGCAAAGCTCTATACCAGAAAAAGAAAACTTACTCAGGCAAATGAGAACAAATATGATCCCATTGCTGCAAAATATCCACTGGAACTAGAAGCTATCAAAAATGAGATGAGGCAATTCTACAATGATGATGATCCTTCAAACAGAAGATTTCCTTCACTCGTTGGCTTCATAGTCCCAGAAGACATGGATGAATACCTTGAGCTCAAAGCTAGACAGGCTAAGATAAGAGCCAAGGTTGAATGTGAAGGTCAAAGTGATGAAGCCATTGCTGAAAGATCGGAATTTCTGCTCACAAAAGTCAAACAGATAAAAGATTTTGCACAAGAGCTGAGCACAGAAAAGGCAGGTCAACGAAAAGAGATGAGAAGAAAACTTCTTACATACATCATGCAAATCCTGCTGAAGAAAACCAATTTGAAGAATGGCCAATAGTGGCCTTAAAGCATGAAGCTGACAGAATTGATAGAATCAAGAATGATCCTAGAAAGAAGAAGAATGCTCCAAATTGGAGCAAATACAAAAAGCTCATCGCTGACCTAACAACTGAGTACAAAAGAAAGAAGCAAGAGCTGGTTGAGGCAAAAGTGGATACTTCTATTGCCATATCAAAATGGTCAAAGCAGCATACTGATGAAGCCTATGAAAGGCTGAAGAAAAGAAAGATATCTGTTTCAGGCACTTCACAGAAGCGTGAACAAATGATGAAGCTTGAACAACAGATTGATGACCTCCAAAAACTGTTCAAATCAGCAGATAATTAATCCTATCCTTGTGTCAAACCAAGAAGAAGGAAAACTGCTGTCTAGTGAAGAGGTAAAGGAAAAGGAAGTTGAGTACTTCAAAGATACCATCATGAAAATGGGTCTAAAAGAAGATACCTCAGCAAAACTTCAAAATGTCACGGCCCTCGGCCCGGTTTGACCCGGTTCAAGAGCCGTGGGGCAGGAATCCCGTGGTATTTATTTTAGGTGACAGCGGAAGTCTTTTAATACATGATCTTTTAATATTAAAAATTCCCGTTTAATATATTATATAAAGTTTTAGGGATAAAATCCCATAATTTACAATAAGATGATTTCACAAGGAAATATTTATTTTCTTAAAACATGTTTCTTTTATTTATTCACAGTGAGCCACTTCTCTGAGCTTGTAGTTCTTCGCGGCACTTTTCTTGGATTACAACAGATCACCTGAAACATGTTTGAAAAAGGTTTTGTCAGCGGGGAAATACTGAGTGAGTTCATTCAGGTTTTATACAAAAACATATTTGTTATAATTTACAGTATTAAGAGCGATTACAATGTTTCTAATATGAACCAACTACCCACAGTATTTGTCACTCGACCCATTGGCCCTCCCGTTGTCCAACGATGTCTGTGACTATGGTCATATCACCCAATATCACCCAATGGCTAACTCGTTGTCCAATGGTGAATATTATCAAGTAATGTATACAAAACCCCACATGCCGGCTGTAATATGGTGATTACAAAGACTTAATCCCTGTAATTATAACTTTGAAAATAATTTGGAGTTTTGTAAAACAATTGATAAAAAGAGAATGAGTCACATTGCAGATTTAACGAGCAAGATATAAGCCTACTGATTAGCCTTGATTAAACCTAATTTAACACAATGCACACACAAACGGGTTAGTAACTAATATAGCAGTTACGTCAATTCACGAGATTAAACCCTCACAACGATTAACAAGTGCAATACTTAACAATTCAATCGGATTCACAACGAATAACAGAGCATAGTCCGAATTCGAACAGTACTCAAATATTCAAGTCGAAATCACGACGAATAATCAAAGTATAAGCTTAATTTGAGCAGCACTCGGACAATCGTTGGATAGTTATAATCGATCGGACGTTGAATCGTAATAGCGATCGAGTTATTACCCTGATTGTGGCAGCACTTCATGAATTAGTGTGTGTTGTGAACTGTTTTGCTTATAACTCGACGTACACAGAAGGTTTGTGCGTCGTTTTAACAACAGAATTCAAGTGCCAAGGTCGGCTATTTATACTGATTTTTGGACAGGCTTACGGACCGTAAGCCACTTCCCTTACGGTCCGTAAGGGAAGAAGTCTAATTATAGGCTACCTAGGCTCAGGACTAGCTTGGCTGAATCAACAAATTTAACAAATAAGATTTAACCAACGAGTTCTGTGGATAATCGTCCAACTAGGGTTTACCCCCCCTTAAGTTTTAGGGGCCGTGATCCTGATTCCGATGGTTCCGGAAATTTTAGGGTTAATGCAGAATCACTTGTGTCTCTCAATTAGGGTTTCCAAAATAGATAATTATTATTCTAAGTATTATTTTTAGTGAGAGTTGTTACATCCTCCCCACCTTAAGAAAAATCTCGTCCTCGAGATTTACTGGAATAAATGAGGATATTTGCGCTTCATTTCTGATTCCAGCTCCCAAGTGTATTCTGGTCCTCTCTTTGAATTCCATTTGACCTTGACCAACACTAGTCGCCTGTGCTTGAGAAACTTGACTTTTCTATCTTCGATTTGTAGTGGTTTCTCTACGAACTTCAATTTTTCGTTTACCTCTACATCTTGAAGAGGTACTACCAGGGATTCGTCGGATAAACATTTCTTGAGATTGGATACATGAAATACATCATGTACTCCAAATAATTCTTCTGGTAGTTGTAAACGATAAGCAACGGGTCCTATTCGTTGGATTACTGAAAATGGTCCTACGTATCTTGGACTCAGCTTTCCTTTCTTACCGAATCGTACTATTCCTTTCCAAGGAGAAACTTTCAAAAGTACTTTATCTCCGACTTGAAATTCTAACGGCTTACGGCGATTGTCTGTATAGCTCTTTTGATGATCTCGAGCTGTTTTCGATCTTCCCTTGATTTGAGTTATTTTGTCAGTTGTTTCTTGTACAATTTCAGGACCTAATAATTGACTTTCTCCTATCTCTTCCCAACAGACTGGGGTTCTGCACTTACGTCCATATAGAGCCTCAAATGGAGCAGTTTCAATGCTTGAATGATAGCTATTGTTATAGGAGAATTCAATTAAAGGTAGGTGACTATCCCAGTTTCCACCAAAATCTATCACACATGCTCGAAGCATGTCTTCCAAAGTTTGTATCGTCCTTTCACTTTGCCCGTCTGTTTGTGGATGATATATAGTACTTAGATTTAGTCGAGTTCCCATTGCTTTCTGAAAACTAGTCCAGAAATGAGAAGTAAAACGACTATCCCTGTCCGATACAATGGAGAGTGGAACGCCATGTAAAGATACTACTTCATCTACGTACAACTTTGCTAACCTTTCCATGCAAAAGGTTTCTTTCATTGGCAGAAAGTGAGCTGATTTGGTTAATCGGTCCACAATTACCCAAATCGCATCATTACCTTTTCTGGTTTTGGGTAACTTAGTAACAAAATCCATTGTTATGAGTTCCCATTTCCATACAGGCATTTCCAATTGTTGTAGTAGTCCAGAAGGCTTCTGATGTTCGGCTTTTACTTATGAACAGGTTAGACACTTAGACACGTATTCGGCTACATCCTTTTTCATTCCTATCCACCAGAAATTGTTTCTTAAATCTTGGTACATCTTATTATTTCCTGGGTGCATAGTATACCTAGACTTGTGGGCTTCTTCTAAAATCTTATTTCTTAATTCTCCCTGCTTAGGTACCTAAATTCGTTTCTTGTGGAATCTCCAAATTCCATCGTTTCCTTGTTCTAGTTCTTTCATATAACCTTTCATTCCTTCAGTATCATCCTTGATTGCTGTTTCCTGTACCTTCTTCACTTGCTCCATTAAATCTACTTGTAGATTTAATCTAAGAACACAGACTCGCTTTTGCTTCTCGTGATATTTACGACTTAAGGCATCTGCGACTACATTCGCCTTTCCTTCATGATATTGAATATCACAGTCGTAATCGCTCAGGATTTCCATCCATCTTCTTTGCCTCATATTCAATTCTTTTTGCCCAAATATGTATCTTAAACTTTTATGGTCTGTATAAACAGTAAATTTACTTCCATATAGATAGTGTCTCCAGATCTTAAGGGCAAAAATTATGGCTCCTAATTCTAAGTCATGAGTCGTATAATTCTCTTCATGCTTTTTCAACTGCCTAGAGGCATACACAATTACCTTCTTGCGTTGCATCAACACACATCCAAATCCTAACCTTGAGGCATCACAATATACTTCGAAATCTTCTATTCCTTCGGGTAAGGCTAAAATTGGAGCATTTGTCAGGCAGTGTTTTAAAATCTTAAAAGCTTCTTCTTGTTTAGGTCCCCATTCAAACTTAACGGCTTTACAGGTCAACTTAGTCAAGGGTACAGCTATCTTAGAGAAATCCTTAATAAATCTTCGGTAGTATCCAGCTAAGCCTAGAAAACTTCTAATTTCCATAGCTGTTTGTGGGACCTTCCATTTAGTGATTGCTTCTATTTTAGCAGGGTCTACATGGATACCTTTGTGATTTACCACATGACCTAAGAATTGCACTTCTTGTAACCAAAATTCACACTTCGAGAATTTGGCATAAAGCTTTTCTTTTCTTAACAAAGTTAAGAGTACGTGTAAGTGCTCACAATGTTCCTTTTGACTTTTGGAGTAAATAAGTATATCGTCGATGAAAACGATCACAAATTTATCCAAATATGGTTTACAGATTCGATTCATCATGTCCATAAATGCTGCGGGTGCATTTGTTAATCCAAAGGGCATGACTGTAAACTCATAATGACCATACCTAGTTCTGAAAGCAGTTTTAGGTATGTCTTCTTCTTGTACTTTCAACTGATGATATCCGGATCTTAAATCTATCTTAGAGAAATACCTAGCTCCTTGAAGTTGATCAAAAAGATCGTCAATCCTAGGTAATGGGTATCGATTCTTAATTGTAACCTTATTCAATTCTCTATAATCGATACACATTCTCATTGATCCGTCTTTCTTTTTCACAAACAACACTGGTGCTCCCCAAGGGGATGAACTAGGTTGTATAAATCCTTTGCTTAGTAGTTCGTCTAATTGCTTTTTCAATTCTAGCATTTCGGTGGGTGCTAATCGATAAGGTGCCTTGGCTATTGGTGTAGTACCTGGAATTAAATGAATTCTAAATTCTACTTCTCTATCGGGTGGTAACCCAGGTAATTCTTCCGGAAAGACATCTGGGTATTCTGAGACTACAGGGATGTCCTGTAGTTCCTTACTTTTAGTGTTAATGATTACAGAAATCATATACACCATTTCTTGTTTTCTCGAATAACTAGCCAATTTCATTACTGATATGAATTTCAGTGGCTTTCGAGGTCTATCTCCTGTAATCAAAATCACCTCTCCTGTGGGGGTACGAATTTCTATGGAATTCTTATCACATAGGATTCGAGCATGGTTGGCTACTAACCAATCCATTCCTAATACCACATCGAATCCGGCTAAATTCATAGGTAACAGATTTGCAGAAAACTTATGGCATAATAGTTCTATTTTTCCTTTTTGCAAAACTTTGTCTATGTTAACAGAATTCCCTTCTGCGGTTTCGACCGTAAAAATCTGCCTAAGGGTAGTTAATGGTAAATTAAGAGCTTGGAAGAATGAAGTATTAATAAAACTTTGGTTTGCACCAGAGTCAAATAATACTTTTGCAAACACGTCGTGAACTAGGAACGTACCAGCTATCACGTCTGGAATGAGTTCGGCTTCTTGAGTGGTCAGCTGGAATGCTCGTGCATTCTTCTTGGTTGTTCCGTTGGCTTGTTTGGCTTTGTTATTGGTTGGTTTAACTAACTTAGGACATTCTGGTCTAAAATGCCCGGTTTCTCCGCAGTTGAAACAGATGGTTGTCTTCTTTCTACAGTTTTCTTCACTATTTCCTACAGCTTTGCAAAAATTACAAATTGCATTGCATCTTCCAAAATGTTTCCTTTTGCAACTCCTGCAGAATGGCGAGTTTGAAGATTGCCTTGCTCCTTTTCTTTTGAAACTGGTATTATTACCCATACGAACGCCTTGGGTAATTTTCTGAACCAAGTCCTTCTTTCTATTTTCATCTCTAGTACGTACTAGTTCATCAGTTAGAGTATTAGCTAATTCTACCGCATCGTCAATAGTGCGAGGTCTCGCAGCTTTAACGATGTTACGGATTTCACTAATTAGTCCCCAAATGTAACGGGAAATGAGTACCGGTTCCGGCGAAGCCAGGGTAGGTACCACTCTCGCATATTCGAAGAATGTCGAAGTATATCCCTGACAATCTACGCCTATCATACGATGATTCAGGAACTTGTTTGCCATTTGTTCCTTTTCGTACTCGGGACAGAATTTTCTTTCTACAAGACTCTTAAATTCTTCCCAGTTCATTGCATAGGCCACCCTTCTTCCTTTTGCTTGTAATACAGTGTTCCACCACTCTAACGCCCCTTCTTTAAACAAATTCGACGCATACATAACTTGATCTTCTTCGGCACATTTACTTATTGCAATTACTGCTTCGGTTTTCTCTAACCAACGCAGTACTGCAGTTGCTCCTTCGTTGCCTGCAAATTCAGCAGGTTTGCAAGCAAGAAATTCCTTGTAAGTGCAACCAGGCGTTGCAGCTTTCATTTTCTTAGGAGGTGGAGCCTGTCGTGGATTATTATTGTCATGATTGCCGCCTCCATTTACACTATGACTAAAATTGTCTTCCTGGGTACGTTTACTAGGAATGATTTGTTGCGGTTCAACAGGTTTCTGAGCAGCGGCCATGATTGCAGGAATAGCATTAGCTATTCCTTGAGTGATGATATTTTCAATATCTTGTCTAGTCATGTATTGGTTTTCCTGATTTTGCTCATATTGATTCTCTTCATTACTGGTTCATTACTAGCGTTTTCCATCTGCTAGTTAGTATTGATAGGAATTATTAGTATCTAATTATTGTTAACAAATCAAGCACAGAGAAACATATAAAGTCTTACAACACACAATTATAACCAAAATTGTCGATGCCTCGACTTCTGTTTTGTTTTATAGATTATATCTGCTTCAATACACACTTTTTATCTTACACTGTTTTATTTCCCATTTTACAGAGTTAGATTTTACTATTACTATTATTATACAAACAGACTTTCCAACCCCACTATTTCTTTGATCAATTGGCAGTTCAGTAGTGACGCTCCCTCTCGTCATACTTCCAAGAGATTTGTTCCCCTATTTCCCGGATCCTATTTCCTGTACTTATCAGTTCTTCACCAAACTGATCTTCACCAAACTGATGAAGTTCTGCCAGGTTTTCATAGCTCATTGGTGGGTTGGGGATAGGTTCTGGTTCAAATTGAGGAAGTAAAGTATAGGGACTATTGATCATATTTTGGAATTGCCAGTCATTTGTCCACCATTCTTCCATTTGGCCTAGAGGTCGTGTGTGGATGAGTGGGTCTGGAATAGCTGGTTCTAGGTTTATTGGGAATTGGGCTGTGGCAGGGTAAGAGTAGAGATTATTGTTAATAGGTTCTATGACATCACAATTCGCCAGTAGACGGTCTATTTCGTCTTGGAATGTGATCTGCTCAGGTTGCTTAGAGCTCTCTCCGATTTCTATTCCCTTTTGCTTAATATCTTCCCTTATTTCTATTTCTGCTTGTTTGGAACTCTCTCCAGTTTCTATTTCTTTTCCTTTTCTCACAGGATTTTCTATTTTAGGAAGTCTCCTAGTGGCTGGCTTCCTCCTGCGTACTTTTCTCCATCCTACATTTGGTACTGGGTAGAGGTTGAGATTCTGGAATGCTTCCGATATCTCATTCATGCTGGATAGCATATATGCAAAATGCACAAAAATGTTAAGTTAAAACTTTGGAACAAAGTTTAACAAGTAAACATTGAAGTTTTATGGCATACCAATTTATACAAAGGATAATCAGGAAAAAGAACACACTAGGTTTTGATTTATTTATTTACGGAGTAGTGATTTTCTACTAGATTAGACCTATTGGTATTTTAGAGGTTTGCATTTTCTGCTACGGTGGCTAGCATATAGAGATTTGCCCATTTTTTCATCTAATTCGTCCTCCCAAGGTGGTCTAGTAACAAATTCCTGGATTTCTGGATTAAACCTCACTTTCTTGGCTTGGGGTTTCTTTATTTTCTCCTGACCCTTCCTAAGAATTGAATTTCTTTTCTCTAGGGTAAGAGGATTTTCATAATTTGCTTTACGAACAAAAATTCCTTCTTTTAGATCTGCTGGGGGTTTGGAGGAAGAGGTTCATTTTTCTGTGGGTGTAGTGTCTAATTTGTGGTAGATAACAGAAAGCTTTTGTTTACCCATACTATATCTAATCAAATAAATCAGTTAATAAAACACATAATCACAAAATAGCAATTAGTAAAATTAAGTATTTTGTTAAATACTTAATTTATAGGCATAAATCAATGGCTCGATCAGTGGCTCTGATACCACCTTTTTCCTGTCACGGCCCTCGGCCCGGTTTGACCCGGTTCAAGAGCCGCGGGGCAGGAATCCCGTGGTATTTATTTTAGGTGACAGCGGAAGTCTTTTAATACAGGATCTTTTAATATTAAAAATGCCCGTTTAATATATTATATAAAGTTTTAGGGATAAAATCCCATAATTTACAATCAGATGATTTCACAAGGAAATATTTATTTTCTTAAAACATGTTTCTTTTATTTATTCACAGTGAGCCACTTCTCTGAGCTTGTAGTGCTTCGCGGCACTTTTCTTGGATTACAACAGATCACCTGAAACATGTTTGAAAAAGGTTTTGTCAGCGGGAAAATACTGAGTGAGTTCATTCAGGTTTTATACAAAAACATAGTTGTTTTAATTTACAGTATTAAGAGCGATTACAATGTATCTAATATCAACCAACTACCCACAGTATTTGTCACTCGACCCATTGGCCCTCCCGTTGTCCAATGATGTCTGTGACTATGGTCATATCACCCAATGGCTAACTCGTTGTCCAATGGTGAAGATTATCAAGTAATGTATACAAAACCCCACATACCGGCTGTAATATGGTGATTACAAAGACTTAATCCCTGTAATTATAACTTTGAAAATAATTTGGAGTTTTGTAAAACAATTGATAAAAAGAGAATGACTCACATTGCAGATTTAACGAGCAAGATATAAGCCTACTGATTAGCCTTGATTAAACCTAATTTAACACAATGCACACACAAACGGGTTAGTAACTAATACAGCAGTTACGTCAATTCACGAGATTAAACCCTCACAACGATTAACAAGTGCAATACTTAACAATTCAATCGGATTCACAACGAATAACAGAGCATAGTCCGAATTCGAACAGTACTCAAATATTCAAGTCGAAATCACGACGAATAATCAAAGTATAAGCTCAATATGAGCAGCACTCGGACAATCGTTGGATAGTTATAATCGATCGGACGTTGAATCGTAATAGCGATCGAGTTATTACCCTGATTGTGGCAGCACTTCGTGAATTAGTGTGTGTTGTGAACTGTTTTGCTTATAACTCGACGTACACAGAAGGTTTGTGCGTCGTTTTAACAACAGAATTCAAGTGCCAGCCGTGGCCCCTGAGCCAGGCGTTGCTCCTAACACCGCGTTGGAGCATGACCCTGTTCATGCTGATGCACCTGCTGTTGCTCCTTGATTGATCATCTGCTTGGACGAGAGAAAATTTGGGGTAACTGTGCAAGACAATTTATTATTACGGGGGCCCACGTAATAACGACTTGTAGTGCACAGAAATCCTGGTGGACTCTGCGGGTCAAGCTAATGAAAACCAATGTAGCAGGAAATAACTTGAACACGAATGACCAAGGCGATGAAGCCTCGAGTTCATTCTATTTCAAGCAACAAGCCATTGGCAAGCCTATGTGAAGGCTCGGAAATTTATTTCCCCACCCATACATTGAGTATATTTACGTGTAAAATTGGGTGAGTACATGATGGCTTATGGTGCTATGTATCTCATAGACAATTGGAATGTTGTCTAACCCACTTCATGCCATTTCGGCAGAAGAGAGTGCCACCCAGGCGTAGCACAAACACCAGTATGTTGCCAAGGATAGAAGCCGAGCTGCAAAAACGCATCTCACAGGAAAATGCATGACATGAAGCACTCCGCCCTAAGCACAGCGATGGCACTACTGGAAATAACCCCCCCCCCCCAACTGACCGCACCTATAAGCAGTTCCTGAACTGCAAGCCTTTGAACTTCGACGAAACAGGAAGCGCCATTGCATTTGCTCGATTGGTCCGAAAAGATTGACTCCATTCTAAGAATGACTAACTGTTCGCCCCAACAGAGTGTTACCTTTACCTTGGGGTCATTTCTAGATGGCACACTCTCATGATAGGATCTTCGGATTCAGACCCTTGGTACAGATGCTGCTTATGCACTGAGCTGGGACGAGCTCAAGGAAATGATTGAGGAGAAATGTGGTTCTAAGACTGGAATACAGAAGCTTGAGATGGAGTCCTGGAATTTGAAAATGGACGAACCAGAGATTCCTGAACATGTCCAACGATCGCACGACTTGCCTAGGGTCGTCCCCTACTAAGTCATTGATGATTGTATGATACAGTTGGGTACCCGTAAACCTTACATTTTGGTCTCGATTTGTGGCAATGCAATCGCAGTGATCTATTGTTTATGTTCTATGACATGGGATGTTATGTGGCTGATTTATTTATAACATGAGATGTTATGTGCTGATATTGTTGAATACATACGTACGTTTCACCTGTTATGACCTAACCTACGTGAAACATCTTTTATAAGATGCCACCAAGACGCGAAATGCGCATGCCCACCTCAGAGGCGGAACTTCAAAAGATAATTGCTGCAGCTATAGCACAGCACGAGGCCCTACGCTCCGAACCTAGCAGAGGCACCTTAGAAAATAACGGTTGTTCCTACTGGCATTTCCTCAATTACAAGCCTCTGAAGTTCGACGACACTAGGGGTGCCATAGCTTTTGTGAAATGGATTGAAAGTATGGAATCCATCTTTCGAATGAGTGGTTGTACGCCAGAACAACAAGTCCCATACGTTACTGAGTTGTTTCAAGATGGAGCTCGATTATGGTGGAATCTTCAGGTTCGAATAATGGGCCTAGCTACAGCATACACGTTAACTTGGGATGAGTTGAAAGGAATAATGCGTAAGAAGTATTGCACCCAAACAGAAACACAGAGGTTGGAAGGTGAACTCCAGAGCCTGATAATGGAAGGTCCGAAAATGTTGGAATTCATGCAAAGACTACATGATTTGGCACGAGTCGTTCCATACTTGGTAGAACCAGAATTGAGGAAATTAGGACATTTCATTTGGGAACTGGCACCTCAAGTCCTGAGCGTAATGACAGCATCTACGCCACCAGCATCTATGGCTGCAAGTAAGATGGGCTTGGCACTCGTTACGGAAGTCATTAGACTAGAAAAACTTGCAAACCCGGGCAAGGAGACTCACGTCGAGTCATCCGGAGATAACAAACGGAAGTTCTCGAACTTCAAGCAAGGCACTAGTGGGGTTGTTAAGAAAGGAGAGTCAAGCGCGCCAGCTCAGGTTACAGCTGGTAGTGGAAAGAAAGGAAAGGGATATATGGGCACTCAGCCCAAGTGCAACACCTGCCAGCGTCACCATTCTGGCCGGTGTAGTTTGAAAGTGTGTGAAGCATGTGGAAAGACTGGCCACATGATGGATTCTTGTTGGGCCATAGCTGGCCAGAGAGGCCAGGGAGGATTCGGAAACAGAAACACCAACCGGGGCGAAAATGGAAATCGCCCACAAGGGAACAATGGAGATGATGGAAACCGAGGCAACAATGCTAATCAAGCGGGCGCTGTGAATCGTAATCAGAGGAATAATCAAGCTGGTGGAAACAGGCAGAGATCCGGATGCTTCAACTGTGGTAATCTTGGGCACTACAAGAGGAACTGCCCCGAGTTGAACCAAGCCCGTGGAAGAGTGTTTAATATTGAAGCAAGGGAAGCGCTCCAGGATCCCAATGTTGTTACTGGTACGTTCCCTGTAAACCAATGCTATGCATCCGTTTTATTTGATACTGGCGCCGATTATAGCTTCGTGTCATTAGAGTTTAAGAATATGCTTGGTTTAGCCGCTAGTAAATTAGATGTTCCGTACTCAATTGAATTGGCTAATGGAAAGTTGGTAGAAGCCAATGAAGTTATCAGAGGTTGTGTGATCGAATTGGGAGAGCGTGAGTTTGCTCTGGATCTACTACCAGTCCAGTTGGGAAGCTTCGACGTGGTGGTAGGAATGGATTGGTTATCAGGAAACAAGGCTGAGATAGTTTGTCACGAAAAGGTAGTTCGTATCCCAACTGATGATGGTGAGACCGTTGTGGTTCACGGAGACAAGCGTGATACGCAGTTAAGAATTATCAGTTGCTTGAAAGCGCGAAAATGTTTACAGAAGGGATGTGCTGCCTTTCTGGCACACATTGTGGATAAGAAAGCTGAAGAACCGAAGATCGAAGACATCCCTGTCGTGAGGGAATATCCCGAAGTCTTTCCAGAGGACTTGCCTGGATTGCCGCCTCAGAGCCAAGTGGAGTTTCGCATCGACTTAGTTCCAGGCGCCGCGCCTGTGGCTAAGGCACCCTATAGACTTGCTCCGTCTGAGATGCAAGAACTGTCGACAAAACTTCAAGAGTTGTTAGACAAGGGATTTATCCGACCAAGCTTCTCGCCTTGGGGAGCTCCAGTTTTGTTTGTCAAGAAGAAGGACGGTAGCTTCCGTATGTGCATTGTCTACAGAGAGTTGAACAAGCTGACGATCAAGAATAGATACCCTCTGCCAAGGATTGATGATCTGTTTGACCAACTGCAAGGTTCGAGCTTCTATTCAAAGATCGATCTTCGATCTGGATACCATCAGTTAAGGATACAAGAGGAGAGTATCCCAAAGACAGTCTTCAGAACTCGTTATGGACACTACGAGTTCCTAGTTATGCCGTTTGGTTGAAAACGCACCTGCAGTGTTCATGGATTTGATGAATAGAGTTTGCAAGCCGTATTTGGACAAGTTCATGATAGTGTTCATCGATGATATTTTGATTTATTCAAAGACGAAGGCTGAACATGAACAACACCTAAGAGCTATTTTGGTGCTGCTGAAGAAAGAACAGTTGTATGCCAAGTTCTCTAAGTGCGAGTTTTGGCTGCGAGAAGTGCAATTCCTTGGGCACGTGGTAAATAGAGATGGAATCCGCGTGGATCCAACCAAGATCGAGGCGATCAAGAATTGGGAAACGCCAAAGACGCCAACCGAGATTCGTCAATTCTTGGGTTTGGCTGGCTATTATCGAAGATTCATTGAGGATTTTTCAAAAATCGCTCAACCATTGACGCTCCTCACGCAGAAAGATAAGAAGTTTGATTGGGGAATCAAACAGGAAGAAGCGTTCCAGATATTGAAGGATAAGCTCTGCAATGCGCCGATCTTATCGCTACCACAAGGTACGGATGATTTCGTGGTACTGTGACGCCTCACGTCAAGGATTGGGTTGCGTGTTGATGCAACGCCAGAAGGTCATAGCTTACGCATCGCGTCAATTGAAGGTACACGAAAAGAATTATACCACACATGACTTGGAACTTGGCGCAGTGGTTTTTGCTTTAAAGATCTGGAGACACTACCTTTATGGTACAAAGTGCACAATCTTCACAGATCACAAGAGCCTACAGCACATATTCAACCAGAAGGAGTTGAATATGAGACAAAGACGATGGGTTGAGCTGTTGAATGACTACGACTGCGAGATAAAGTATCACCCAGGGAAGGCGAATGTGGTCGCCGATGCCCTATGTCGAAAAGAGAGGATCAAGCCCATAAGGGTTAGGGCTTTAGAAATGATAATTCAGACCGATCTTTCCTTGCGCATTCGTGCCGCGCAGAAAGAAGCCCTCAAGGAAAGAAACCTTGAAGAAGAATATCTCCGTGGAATGGAGAAGTTATTGGTACCAAACAAGGAAGGAACGCTATGTTTTGAGAAAAGGATTTGGGTTCCTTTGTTTGGTGGTTTAAGGAAGGTTATTTTCGATGAAGCTCACAAATCGCGGTACTCTATCCACCCTGGAGCGGATAAGATGTACCAGGACCTTAAGGATTACTATTGGTGGCCTAGGATGAAAGGCGAAGTTGTGGTTTATGTGAGCAAGTGTTTAACATGCGCTAAGGTTAAAGCGGAATACCAGAAGCCTTCAGGACTTCTGCAACAACCTGAAATTCCCAAGTGGAAATGGGAACAAATCTCCATGGATTTTATTACAAAGTTTCCAAGAACGCCAAGAGGCCATGACACTATTTGGGTGATAGTGGATCGATTAACGAAGTCAGCGCACTTCTTACCTATCAGAGAGAAGGATAATACAAGAAAGTTGGCCGAAATTCACATGAGAGAAATTGTTACACGCCATGGAGTACCTCTCTCGATCATCTCTGATAGAGACGGAAGGTTCGTATCAAGGATTTGGCAATTCTTCCAAGAAGCTTTTGGCTCGCAATTGAATATGAGCACCGCGTTTCACCCGTAGACCGACGGGCAAAGCGAACGGACGATACAGACGTTGGAAGACATGCTGAGAGCGTGTGTTATGGATTTGGGCGGTAGCTGGGATAAGCATTTGCCTTTGGTTGAATTTTCATACAACAACAGCTACCACACCAGCATTGGTGCCGCGCCATTCGAAGCTTTATATGGGCGCAAGTGCAAATCACCGCTTTGTTGGTCTGATGCAGGTGATAGACAGTTGGTTGGTCCTGATGTGGTCCAGGAAACCACAGATAAGATTGCACAGATTCGAGATCGCATCAGTGCGGCTCGTGACCGTCAGAAAGCCTACGTGGATCGAAAAAGGAAGCCTCTGGAATTTGAGGTAGGAGATATGGTTTGGTTGAAGGTATCACCCTGGAAGGGTGTGGCATGCTTTGGGAAGCGTGGGAAGTTGAATCCGCGGTATATTGGTCCGTTCAGAATCTTGGAAAGAATTGGGTCCGTAGCATACAAGTTGGATCTACCTGCCGAACTGAATGGTGTTCACGATACGTTCCACGTATCAAATTTGAGGAAGAGTCCAACGCAAGATACCGTTGTCATTCCTACCGACGAAATTCATGTTGACGACACGCTCCACTTCGTTGAAGAACCTGTTGAGGTAACAGATTGGAAAGTGAACAAGACCCGCCGGAGCAGTGTCAAGCTCGTCAAGGTTCGTTGGAATGCCAGACATGGTCCTGAATACATCTGGGAACGTGAGGACCGGATGAAAGAGAAATAACCTCACTTATTTCCTAAGAACCCTGCATCTAGAAGCAGAACTTAAAATTTCGGGACGAAATTTTTCTAACGGGGGGAGAATGTGACAACCCTCACTAAACCAGGTATCCGTACGACTTAATTAATAATTAATTACTGCTTGATTACTGTGCTTGCTTGAAATTACTGATGAACTGCTACTTGATTTCTGATACTTGTACATATCTGCATCATACTTTAATTACCGTCACTACATTATTTACATGCTGAACCCTAGCGACAAACATGATGCACAAAAGCACAGTAGCACTATGAACGGATAACCTATTGAACATGCTGATAAAGCCAGCATCAGGCAGACACTGCCTCTAAGGCCTGTATGAGTCGGAAATATTTCACTACACCAATAGTGAGTGTGAAGATACAAGGGTTGTAGAACTGCGTCTCTAGGAATAAGTTACAATGACTGGATGTGCCTAAAACGTACACTAAGCACAAAACTCAGCACTTTAATAAACAATTCAGCTTTTAGCTAACTAATAAAGTGCCAAAACATGAGGAAAATATTATTAGACACTTTCCAAAGTGTCGGGAATAAGTTGTGTCACTAAAAATGGTATTAACGACACTCTAAAGCTTTGTTAAGCGCTTTAACGGATTACTATCCAACCGAACAACCGGACTATACCCGGAACATGAAAATATTGTTAATAACATTATTTATCTTTTTCTGAGCCAGTTACGGTCCCTGAATACCCTAACACCCGCCATAAAGCACAACGCACTACTAACCGGGTTAAGCACTTAACTAACCTAACTAACCTAACTATTAACTAACTAATTAGTTAGTTTTGAACTAGCTACCCCCCCCCCCCCTTTACAAACCGTCCCCAAGAGGGGGGACATACCTTGTCCTCCAAAATATTATTTTAATCTACATGTTTAGTATCTAAATGACATAAGAACCTTTGGACCATAACCTAATCTTTGCCTATAAGTAACAAGCATTTGCACATATGATCATAACATTCACAACTCAACTCTCAAACACTCCCTCTCTCTAAGGCTTCGGCCGAACACCCCTACACAAGCCATCATATTTTCGAGTTTAGTTCATCCAATTCCAACATCATTCAAGTGTTAAGGATCCTATCCGAGGAGGCTTGGTGGAATCGGAAGGCAAAGGACCTCACTCTATTGCTTTTATCCTCTCATTTTACGTCTAGATTCTTCCCTAGCCTCGAGCTAGTGGTAAGTTACTTAAATCACACTCTCGAACTATTTTGAAGTGGTTAAAATGATTTGTAACGGTTAAAACTCGTAAACATGCTAGTTGAAACATGAAAGTCTACTAAAAACACTAATAGTGATGGTTAAAAGCTTGTTTGTTGTGTAAATCTTGTAGTATTCGATTTGTGTGATTATTTGGACCCGATCTATGTTGTGGTAGCTCGGATCATCATTTAACCCAGGTTGGTCATGATCATGGATCATGACATAAGGTTGTTATGGAAGTAACAAGGGTTAAAGGATGAAACTCTACCACACACGAATCATGAACTTGTGTAAAAGTGATTTTACTTACAAATAGTGTTTAAAACTAGTAGATCTACGGATCTACAAGTGGTATTTTCAAAGGACCGAGTGTCAAGGAAATCATGTTTTCTAAAGATGGATCTTACACTAACAAGAATGATTTTTAGAACACACAAGTGTATAAACACTTGTGTAGCTCAAAGATTCGACAAAATAACTATTTTTGTAAAAGATGACGAGAAGTTGTAAAGACGGAATTTCTCTAAAAACGAGGTTTTTACGAAATCGGATTGCTTTATATAAAGATCCGCTAAAAGTAATGGGATTTACTTCATAATTTTAGAAAACTACAAGTTCATGTGATTTTTGCGATTTACATGTTTATGGACTAGTTGATGCGTTGAATATTGTTTTGATTGAGTAAGAAAATGGTTGATTTGATTTATAAAAGAAAATGATACGCTTGAAAGCGTGGCCACCTCCAGAGTTACAGAGGAAACTCTGACGAAATTTTTCCAAAAACCTAACACTTAGAATTATTTTCACTATAAGTGTTAGAAATACTTTTCGACATGTTTTCAAAATATAAGTTTCGCCACGACTTTATTTACAAAATATCGGAGGTGGGATTTTCACAAAATTTAAACGTGATAAATATATTTAGTAAATATATTTTTTCACAACGTCACTTGTCAATTATTTCGTGAAGTGTATAAATATTATTTTTAGGGTAAAAAGAATATTATTGAACGTTAACGAATCCAAAATAATACGAACGCTTTCACGATAAACATATAAGTTACACCGGTAATTATTATTACCACTCGATCGTTAAAACGTAACTTACGCATTTTTCGGAAATAATTATGAACGCGTATTTTTGTTAAAGTATTATTTTGGGAAAATTATGTGAAATAAAAATATAATATTTTTGAGAAAAATATTTATATTTTGAAGTTAGAAATAAGATATATTTTAAGTGAGACTTAATAATATATTTCGAACACACATGTATTAAATCCCCCATCCTTGGGAAGGAAAATAATTACCAAGTATGCACAGAATGTAAACACGAAATAGTTGTCTAACTATTTCCCAAAACTTAAACCATAAAGCTAAGGCACGGCCGTCCGTCTAATAGAGTAGTACATGTAGGTCGTTGCACAGCTGCTTGACTTGGAGACATACTTGGTAGAGACGCACCACTGTGAGTTCATGTCCCCCTTTTCTCTTAACTGTTTTCAGTTTTCTAAACTGCGGGGGTGAAATACATGTTACTTTGATTACGAATACTTTATACATGGTATGGCTAGCGTAAGGAGGTTTACTACTTAGATCATGTGAGTGGGTAGGCGGAAACTTGAGGCCATTAATCCTAATAGTAGGACCGAGGGGCAGGAGCGGTAGATCTATCTGGGTGTAGCGAGCCCAGCCCCAGGACCAGCATAATGGACCTCGGGGTGACTTTGTACCCAACGCATAAATCTGCTAGGTTTGAGTCTTCCTACTTGCACTTCACACATACCAATGGCCTTGCAAACCATTGGTGATCTCTTTTTCCTTATTTGCTACATACCAGGATTTTTTTATTCAAAGGCTCACTTACACATGAACTCGCTCAACATTATTGTTGATTTTTCAACTTACATGTATTTCAGGGAATTAAAGGATCTGGCGCGGTATGACACGTTTTCCCACTGCACTAGTTATGAGATCTTCCGGGTTTAGGGGATGTGACTCTTTCCTGGACAAGTCACAGTCCTTAAACCGTGTTTATGTTATGTTTGTGTTTGTTGAACAATGTTTTTGTCGTTAGGATGTGTTTCCGTTAAAAAAATGTTGTTGTATTTGGTTTTTAAAACTTAATTAAATGGATGATCTTGCATGATTTTATTTCATATAGCTTTGTTATGATTAAGCTATGGTATTAAGAAGTCACACCAAATTAACCACGCTTCCGCAAAGCCAGGGTGTGACATGTCCCAACCACCGGGACGCATGCTCAAGAGGAATGAACTCACCTTTGATTTGCTCGGTATGTTAAATTACCCGTCCAAGTTGGTCAACCCAAACCCTACCGTGGTTACCAATCATCATTAGTTACATAATCAAGCAAGTCTCGTATTTATACACAGTAAGTCACATATTCGTACACAGTTTGCATTTATCACGTGATCACCGTATATCATATGTCAAATACTCATTTCCATTTCATGGTCACATCCCATGTGAATATCATATAACAACCTACAACAGATGGGTGTTTTATCTACACAAGACAAATCAGGATTCTCGTCAGTTGTTTTTTATTATCATGCAACATTAACACCTTGCAACACGATTATTCGTAATCAAAAGTATCATATCAATCAACTGTTTCCCCCTCTCTACAAACCCGGTGAAATATCCCATGTGTGGCGAAAGACCACATGTTTCATCGAGTCCATGTGTGGGGAAAGACCACATGTTTCGTCGAGTCAATGTGTGGCGAAAGACCACATGTTTCGTCAAGTCCATGTGTGGCGAAAGACCACATGTTTCGTCGCCCCTCATCAGGTGATGAAACAGTTTCAATTCTTAAATCTCTAACAACAGTTAACAATGTAACAGTTTCAACCACAACGATCATTGCACTAGTAAATATCCTAGTTTCAAGCAATCATCGAGCATCCAAATTTGTTCCACACATAACAGTTTCATCGAGCATAAACAGATAACATTCACAGACCATAAAACATCGAAAGTTAATCTATCAGATCGTCAACTTATTCACCACCAAACAGCTTCGGACATATCAAGAATCCCTATCACATATACATCCTGTCTAACTGATTTTTATTAACATGAGCATCCTAATTGTATGTGTGTTAACAGTCAACGACATCATTCATACGAACCAACCCTAATAATGTATGTTTAACCACACAAGGATCATCACTACACAAAATAACATATTGAACAATGATCCCATGAACCAAAATAGTGAGCTAACCTTGAGATAAATTAACCAGTGATAATCTACGATTAGAAAACTCTGGAATGGTGGATGAAGTCTGCTAACGTGATGTCGTGGTCACAATCAAATTTAATCCAAATACTACTAATAGATAGCGACAAGTGGGTATCGAACACAGGGAGTTTGTGGAATATGTGTTATTGAAAAGTGTTTCTCTAATTTAACTAAATTTAAACTAATAGCAATGAAAGTAAATTCAAAATGTTGGATTGGTTGATTGAGTTTTAAAAAACTAAAATTACTATTCTAATTGCAAAATGAAAATTTTGTTTGTAGACAATTTAGAGACAAATGACCATCTTTAGTTTCCGGTTTGCTTCGACGTTTATGTTATCATTCCACTAGAAAGAACTACATAGACATAGTTCACGTGTGATTATTTGTTGTGATAAAAGGGAACTAAGTACTCAGATTCCTAGAACGTGAGGTTGTTACCCGATGACCAATTAACCCTTACCCAATCCTAATTCTACCCATGATATCTCGATTGCCAACGGCACCAAGAACGTATGGTTTCAAATTAAATTAACATAAGAATCAACAATTTACAAACAATCAATCACACACCATAACAAACAATCATAAAGACAAAGTTTGTTATTCTAGAAATTAGGAAATCAAGCATAAAGTCTAATACAAACCTTCAACCAAAGATAGTTATCAAGAGTTTAGCCACTCATGGCTTGAATCATCATCCTCACACACATATCAATGTTCATAAGAATTAAAAACACTAACAAGATGTTTCGAAATTGTTTCCAAGCTCTCCCAACTCTCCCAATGCAGCCAATTTCGTCTCTCAAGTGTTGTGTAACCGAAATGGTAATGATAAGTCTTTTAAAACTTCATGAAAATGATCAATAAATGTGGGAGTTATGTTTTGGGGACACACAGCGCCGTAAGCTACGGTGCTCGCCGTAGCTTACAGCGATCAGCAAGTCAGCGATTCAGTATACAGCGCCGTAGCCTACGGCTGGCGCCGTAGGTTACGGTGCCAAGTGATCCTTTACGGCAAGCAGGACCTGTCTTACAGCGGTCATTTTGGGCAATATAGAGTGTTGTAACCTAGGGCAGAAGCCGTAGGCTACGACGACAACTCATGTTCAACTTCTTGTTTTGTTTTTCGCGTCTTGATTTCTCCAATCTTGTTTCCGCCAACTTCAAGCTTCCATCCCAGCTTCATAATATCGATTGTTTAAGCACTTTAACACCTGAAAATACAAATGCACCGTAGTTACCAAGTTCCCACAATTAATCAAGTAAAGCATGAGTTGTGCACCTATTTAGCTAATATAAGGGTTGTCCTACGGACCACCCGTCATCTGCAGTCAACCGTTTGAGAGAGTTAGGGTTTGCAATCACAAGGATTTCGTGAGTTTCGTGCGTGTATAAGATTAAATAGGTAAACTGGGCCCTACTGGGCTTCGAATGATTTGGGCCGGCGACGAAAGTTGTTTGTGACGAATGACAGTTTTTCGCCGAGAGGTGACTGCGATGAAGTGCCTAGTTCTTCCGTCGAGTGCTTTTCAATAAGGTTAAACACAGTGCTAAGTTTTCACGTATCACTCAATTACAAACAGTACTTAATCATTCAACTTTCAATCACAAGATACAATGTATAGAGAGTTATAAAAGTAGAGCAAGATTGTGAAACAAGTGATTCGTAGGGAAAAGACCTTGAGGTCTTGGGTTGTCACATCGTCTCGAAATTTGACAAGTAATCCAAAGCGGCGAGAAGTTGAATCAGGATAACTGTGGATTTTCCGCAGGTGCCTCATCATCCCCAACTTGAAAGGGAATTTCGCCCCGAAATTCACTAGTTGCATCAGATTTAGATTAGATTTAGATTGGTCAGTTGGGAATAAGTGAGGGTACTTGAGCTTCATCTGATCTTCATGCTCCCAAGTTAACTCCGGTCTACGTCTTGAGTTCCAACGAACTCTCACGATTGGGATTCGACTATGCTTACGAACCTTGACTTCCCGGTCCATAATTTCTATTGGTTCCTCAACAAAATGCAATTTGTCGTCAATTCTCAGCTCTTGAAGTGGCACCACCAGTGTTTCGTCAGCCAAACACTTCTTTAGTTGCGAAACATGGAAGACATCATGAACGTTACCCAACTCGGTAGGTAACTCAAGCTTGTACGCCACTTTACCAATACGCTCCAAAACCTTGAATGGCCCAACATAGCGCGGATTAAGCTTGCCGCGCTTTCCAAAGCGCACTACACCCTTCCAAGGTGAAACTTACAGCATAACACGATCACCTACAGCGAACTCCAAGGGTTTCCTACGCTTGTCAGCGTAGCTTTTCTAGCGGTCACGCGCCGCCGCCATGCGATTCCTAATCTGGAAAATCTTTTTAGAAGTTTCAAGAACAAGTTCTGGACCTGTGATCTGGCTGTCACCCACCTCAGCCTAACAAAGTGGTGAACGACATTTTCGCCCGTACAACGCTTCAAACGGAGCTTCCTGGATGCTAGTGTGGTAACTTTTGTTGTAGGAGAACTCGATTAACGGCAAGTGTTTCTCCCACCCTTTACCAAAATCGATCACACATGCTCGCAGCATGTCTTCAAGTGTCTGGATGGTTCGCTCGCTTTGATTATCCGTCTGTGGGTGATATGCAATACTCATGTCGAGACGTGAGCCGAACGATTTATGCATCGACTGCCATAAATCAGATATGAAACGCGAATCACGATCAGAGATAATAGAGGTTGGCACCCCGTGCCTAGAAACCACTTCCTTCAGATAAATGGCAGCAAGTTGAGAGAACTTATATGTTTCCTTGATCGCAAGGAAGTGCGCGGATTTCAAGAGGCGATCAACGATCACCCAAATGGTATTGTTTCCATTTTGAGTTCTCGGGAGACCAGTGATTAAATCCATAGCAATTTGCTCCCATTTCCACATGGGTATTTCTGGTTGTTGAAGTAGGCCTGAGGGTTTTTGATACTCTACCTTGACCTTTGCACAAGTCAAACACTTACTCACATACGTCGCGATGTCAGCTTTCATCTTCGGCCACTAATACAAGACTTTGAGGTCCTGTTACATCTTATCCGAACCTGGATGAACAGAGTACCGAGACTTGTGTGCTTCATCCATCACAAGATTTCTAAGGTTAACAAACAAAGGGATCCATACCCGTTCCATAAAATAATAAATGTCGTCTGATTTCTTCTCAAGTCGTTTCTCCATGCCCCATAAGTATTCAGCTTCCTGGTTTTCTTCCTTCAATGCTTCAGTTTGAGCCGAATGAATTTGATCAGGAAGATTTGAGTGAATAGTGAGCTGCAAAGCTCGCACACGCTTAGGTTTTGTTTCCTTCCGATTAAGATCATCAGCTACAACGTTAGATTTACCTAGGTGATACTTGATTGCACAGTTGTAGTCGTTTAATAGCTCTACCCAATGAAGCTGTTGTTGGACCCAATATGTCACACCCTGGCTTTGCGGAAGCGTGGTTAACTTGGTGTGACTTCTTAATACCATAGCTTAATCATTACAAAGCTATATGAAAATAAAACCATGCAAGATCATCCATTGATTTAAGTTTTGAAACATAAGTAACACAACATTGTCTTACGGCGTCGACTCATGCAACGGGAAATACAACTTAACAACATAAAACATATTGTTTAAAAGACACAACACCAACATGAAATAAACGTAGTTTAAGAACTGTGACTCGTCCACGAAAAAGTCACATCCCTTAAACTTGGATGACCTCGAACTCTTATGCAGCGGGAAAACGTAACATACCGCGCCAGATCTTTAATTTCCTGAAATACATGTAAGTTGGAAAAATCAACAATAATGTTGAGCGAGTTCATGTGTAAGTGAGTAATAAAACCTTTGTAAGTATAAAATCCTGGTATGTAGCAAATAAGGAAAAAGAGATCACCAATGGTTTGCAAGGCCATTGATATGTGTGAAGTGCAAGTAGGAAGTCTCAAACCTAGGGGATTTATGCGTTGGGCACAAAATCACCCCGAGGTCCGTTATGCTGGGCCTGGGGCTGGGCTCGCTACGCCCAGATAGATCTACCGCTACTGTCCCTCGGTCCTACAATGAGGATTAATGGCCTCAAGTTTCCGCCTACCCACTCACATGATCTAAGTAGTAACCCTCCTTACGCTAACCATACCATGTGTAAAGTACTCGTAAACATAGTAACATGTATTTCACCCCCGCAGTTTAGAAAACTGAAAACAGTTAAGAGAAAAGGGGGACATGAACTCACAGTGATGCGTCTCTACCAAGTAAATCTCCTGATCAATCCGCTGTGCGACGACCTACACGTACTAATTTCTATTAGACGGACGGCCGTGCCTTAGCTTAAGGTTTAAGTTTTTGAGAAATAGTTAGACAACTATTTCGTGTTTACATTTTGTAGATACTTGGTAATTATTTTCCTTCCCAAGGATGGGGGATTTAATACATGTGCGTTTGTGTATCTTCGGAATATATTATTAAGTCTCACTTAAAAATATATTTTAATCCTTTCTCCAAAATATAAATATTTTTCCCAAAAATATTATATTTTATTTCATACAATTTTCCAAAATAATATCCTTGACAAAATACGCGTTCATTAATATTTTCTGAAAATACGTAAGTTACGGATAAACATCGGGTGGTAATAATTATACCGTTGTAACTTAAATATTTATCGTAAAGGCGTTCGTATTATTTTGGAGCCGTTACTATTTGGTAATATTATTTTTACCCTAAAAATAATATTTGTATAGTTCACAAAATAATCATAAAAATTACACAAGTGTTGTTATGAAAAATATATATACTAAATATATGTTTATCAAGTTTTATTTCGTGAAAACCCCACCTCCGATATTTAGAAATTTTGTAAATAAAGTCATGGCGAAATTTACATCTTTGAAAACAAGTTAAAAATGCATTTCTAACACTTGTGATGAAAATATTTCCAAGTGTTAGGTTTTTGGAAAAATTTCGCCAGAGTTTCCCCTGTAACTGGAGGTGGCCACGCTCTCAAGCGTATCATTTTCTTTTAAAATTCAAACCAACAGTTTTCTCTATCAACAATAACAATATCCAAACCATCAAACTAGTCAATATATATATAAATCGCAAAAATACATGAACTTGCGGTTTATCCAAAATATGTAGTAACTTCCCGTTATTCTTAGTGGACCTTTGTATAGATCAATTCGGTTTCTTGAAAATCTTGTTTTTAAAGAAGCTTCGTCTTTACAACTTCTTGTCAACACTTACAAAAATAGTTCCTTTGTCAAACTTTGTGTTACACAAGTGTTTACACACTTGTGTGTTTACGAAAATCATTCTTATTCATGAAAAATCCGGTTGTAAAAATATGTTTTCTTTTGACACTTGGTCCTTTGAAAATACCGTTTGTAGATCCGTAGATCCACTAGTTTTGAACACTATTTCATAAGTAAAATCGTTTTTACACAAGTTCATGCTTCGTAAGTGGTAGTGTTCATCATTTAACCCCGTTTTACACTTAACATACTCTATGTCATGATTCATGAACATGACTAATCCGGGTTAGATGATGATCCGAGCTACCACAACATAGATCGGCACTAAATAATTATAACAAGACAAGTTTTACAAGATTTACAAAACCCTTATGCTTTTAACCCACATTTTCATCATTTATGTAAACTTTTAGTATGTCTTTTTGTAAGTTCATGAGTTTTAACCGACAAAGTTCATTTTAACCACTTTAGAATAGATCAAGAGTGTGTTTGAAGTCACTTAATACTAGCTCGAGGCTAGGGAAGAAACTAGTCGAAGATTGGGTGGATAAAAGCAATGTGGTGAGGTCCTTTACGATCCGAACGCACCAAGCTTCCTTGTATGAGATCCTTCACCCTTGTATGTGCTTGGAAATGCAAGATCAAAACTCGAAAGGATGGATGCTTGCGGGTGTTCTCGGCCGAAAGTTCCAAGGGAGGGAGAGAGAGTGATTTGTTGAGTTTGTGTGTTGGTTATGTTGTGTTTAGGTTGTAACTTATAGGCAAATTCTTTCACTACTAACCAATGGATCATATGTCTAATTGATATGGGACATGGATGATTTAAATAATCATCAAAGTACAAGGGGAGGGTCACATTGTGACCGAACTCGGTTTGGGGGGGGGGGTTCTTAGTTAGATTTCAACTAATAGTTGGTTTATAGCTAAGTTAAGTTGGAGGTTAACTCGGTTACTAGCGTGTTATGCGTTATAGCGGGTGTTAGGGTATTCGGGGACCCTAACTGGTTCAGAAAAAGAGAAACAATGTTGTTGGCAATATTTTTATGTTCCGGGTAAAGTCCGGTTGTTCAGTTGGATAGTGATCCGTTAAAGCGTTTAACAAAGCTTTAAAGTGCCGTTATTACTATTTTTAGTGACACAACTTATTCCCGACACTTTGGAAAGTGTCTAGTAATATTTTTCTCATGTTTTGGCACTTTATTAGTTAGCTTAATGCTGAATTTTTATTTAAAGTGTTGAGTTTTGTACTTAAAGTACGTTTTAGGCACATCCGGTCACTGTAACTGTTGATGCACGGAATGTCTGTTGACTGCGTCTACAAAAAGTCCAAAGTCAAGATTGGTCAATAGGGGGTCAAAGTGTAAATATTGTGTGAAATAGGTTTAGGATCGCTTATATGTCATTGTATTGTTCTGGACCGCTTATTTGACTTTGTTATGGATCGCTTTTAGGGTAAAAGGTCTGGATCGCTTATATGGCCTGTCACATAAGCGACCCAGGATATCTATAAATAGGTTAGAGCGGTTCATCATTTGAAACGGGGTATGTGTGTGCTAAGGTACCGAAACTCTGTCAAATTTTCATCAGAAAACAATAGAAAGATCAGGATTGAAAGGATAAGCTGTTGTAACTTCATATATGTTGATTCCGCCTTCGTACATGAAGATGAACTACCCTGACCGACTTTTCGGGTCAAACAACGGTCCAACAAGTGGTATCAGAGCTCAGAACGAGGAGTTCATACTACTACAGCATAGATCTGCAGAAATCTCTCTTTTCTACTCACTTTCTCTCATACTTTTTCAGTTTCTAGTGGTTCCAACGGTCAAAATTGTCTGAAATTTGAGTATATTGTATAAAACACACTAATAACAAACCCTAGAAAGTTTCAGAGTGAAATTCGGACTAAAAATAGGTAAAACAGGCTAAAAACTATGGATCGCGTTTTCGAACATTCAGGATCGCTTATCTGGACATAATCTGTTTGGATCGCTCAAAATTTAGTGCTAGGATCGCTCGAAAAATCTGTTTGGATCACTTTTTCAGACAATATTCCTGTTTGGATCGCTCGAACGGACATTACCTGGCTTGCTCGAACGAGCATACTTTGGATCGCTCATTCGGACATTCTTGACTCGCTCGAACAGCCATAATTTGTCTGAACCGCTCGAACGGACACATTTGGATCGCTTTTGTGGACCGCTCGAGAGGACATAGTTGATTATTGTCTGGTCCGCATATTTGGACATTTCTGGTTCGCTTATTTGAACCAAATCAGTTCGCTTTACTGTCAAGCTGTACAGACAGGATCGCTTTTGTGGTTCTATTATTTTTCAAAATCAAAATTTTTCTAAGTGTTGTCTGATTTTGCAGGTACGTTCACGATGGATGATATGTTCTTGAATCCATTTAGCGACATGTACGCATTCACAGGAAGTTCAGGAAACAACGATACGACATCGAACAATACGAACGAGAATCAATCAAAAGAGAAAAAGAAAGAAGCTTGGGAGTCCGAAAGCGCATTTGGAACGTTTAACAAACCTCCTAAGTTGATGGCTATAGAAGACTATAGCAGGTGGGCAACAAAGTTCGAAGATTGGCTAATGGCATTCGCTTTTCCCAGCTGGAAGAGTATGAAAAACGGTTATGCTGAGGGAAAGAGGAATGGTGAAGCTTTAAGAAATGCTGAAGAAATTGAAACTTTTGTAGCTGAACAAAAGTGTGTAGCTTTGTTGTTTCAATCAGTTCGGGAGGATATTATTTCGTTGATAGACTATGCCAATGCTAAAGACTTATGGGAAAAACTCGAAAAGAAGTGCCTTGGAAGCAAAGAGATTGTAAAAAACAAAACAAAACTGCTTAGGAAAGAGTTTGACATGTTTGGTTGTCTTAAAAATGAATCGGTTTGCAAAATGATTGAACGATTTGGTCATCTGAAATTGGAGCTTGCACGACACAATATCACGTATTCTGATGAAGAAATTGTTGATAAATTGTTTGATTCATTACCGGATGAAGTGGATTGGAGATATTATGCATTGATGTTGAAGAACACTATTGCTCCAGAAAATCTGACTCCAGATGTGGTGATTGAAAGACTTGAAAGCCATGAGCTAGAGTTGAAGAAAACATACAAAGTTAATCACTCATCTTATCAGCAAAATCTGGATTTGTACTATCCGAAAAGTTTGATGCCGAAAGCTACTTCTCCAAAAACTGCATTTTCTGCTGAGAATGTTTCTCCAGCAAACAAAGAAAGTCAAAGCAGTCCAAGCAGCGGAAGCCACAGTGGTTATCACAGTGGATCTACATCTTCTGCAAATCGTTCTGATGCGAAGTTTTCTTGCAATATCGCAATAGATCTGAAGAACGCACAGAATTTTGATGAAGAGTCGGCCAAGCAACAAATGGTTTTTCTGGCATCTGTGCTAGAATCTTATGAAGGGTTGGTGGCTGGTAAAATCGGGAATACGAATCTGACGAAAGAAGATTACGATCAGATAGACCCCGAAGAAATCTAACTGATCAACATTCGGTGGGCAATGGCAAGTGCAGTTCGACGTGCACAACGCTTCATGGAGATACTGGGAGAAAAATGATTGGTGGTCCATCTACAAAATTAGGGTTCGATAAATCCAAGGTGGCGTGCTTCAAGTGTAAGCAGAAGGGTCACTTCAAGCGTGAATGTAGAAACGCGTACGCTGATGAGTCAGAGAATCCATTTCGTGACGATTATTACAAAAAGGCAATCTACCATCAAAATAAATCTGAGCCGCCCAGATTGAAGCAGTCTGAAGATAATAGAGACAAATCAAGAGCTCTGGCTGTGATTTATGACGATGAGGGGTACGACTGGAGTAAAGAAGTCCTACCAGAAGATGATGCAGTGGGTTACGCATTCATGGCAAGTCATGATGAACCCATTCCGTGGAAAGATGATCGTACGGAGGAACAGAAGTATAAATATCGGAAGATGATTGCTGAAACAAAAATCATCAGACTTTCTGGTATCTTTCGGGAAGCTAGAAGAGCAAACAGATGGGATCCAGATAGAGAGTGTTATCTTGATAGATATGGCAACATCGCGATTGACGACAAAACACTTGATATCGAAGCCATCATCAATGAGTACAAAGAAGATGATGAATATTGGCAGCACAAGTGGTGGGGAACACCAACGTCAAAGATGATTGTAGAAGAAAAAGAGAAAGAGAGAAAGGAGAAAGAAGAGAAAGAGATGAAAGAAAAAGAAGAAATTGAAAAAATAAAGCAGGTTGACACAGGCTTGATCGATACTACGCAGGAGTTGACATCTGAGAACCTGGAAAAGATGGCTGATAAAGTGCTGGCTGCAAAAGCACTCGAGGTAGATCCTACTTCTGTTACTGAGTCAAAGGATCAGGTCAGTCAAAAGACGTCAACAAATGTGTCAGGTAACAAAGTCGATGGTAATGCTGACTGCAAAAATTGCACCAAGCAATGCAATTTTTGTAGCCTTATCACATACCTAAACAGTGAGAAAATTAAGAATCTGACAACAAAGGTTAGAAAGGTTGAGGATCAGATTCTTGAACGTGACACAAACTTAAAAGTTTCAACTGAACGGGTCAATGAATTAACTACTAAATTTCAGAAAATTAAAACTGAAAATGACAAGTTATTTCTTGAGAACCGTCAAATTTCTGAAAAATTTGAAAAATTGAAAAGCGTTGTCAAAGATAGTGATGATCGAAATGGAAAAACATTTAAAGAAAATGAACATCTAAGAGCTGTTTTGAGACTAAAAGAAGAATCAATTAACAAACAACTAGATGAAACTGCTAAACTAAAACTTAAAGTTCAAGAAATTGAAATTGAAAATGAAAGAATTCAGTTGAAATTAAACAGCTATAGCTCAGCAAGCTTTGTTTTGTAGCATATTGTTCCCAAACCTATAGGAAAAAACAAAGCTGGTGAGGATGTGTTTTCTGATGGAATGGGTGTAGGGTTTCACAAAGTTCCACCGCCAATCTTAGACAACTACACGAAAAAGCAGTCTAGTTTGGTGGAAATTGAGGAAGAAAGTGATGTTAAACTTCCTGAAAACATTGATGTCACGTTCACGTCTTCCAATGAAGAGGGTGTCCAAAATGATGTGGTGAAAAGTGTGGTAGACAAAGTGCTTAAACCGGATTGTGACACTTCTGAGGAGGATGGGTGTTTTCTAGACAAATACATTCCGAAGCAAAAGTCCAATAACAACTTACATGATGAATCTGATCTTGTCATGTACAAGATGTCGGGATCGGATAAGTTGTTTTCGGATTCTGAGTTTCCATTAGAGAATGTTAATTTGAACAAATTGACAAATGTTTTCAAACTGGTCGAAGTCGAGTTGTCAGCAGTGAACGATCTGAGTCGAAAGAAAGAGAGGGTTTACAATTATAAAACTGTTTATCCACCACGTTTTTACAATAACAACAGAAACAACTGGTCGAGTGGTTATCAGGGGGGTAAACCGTATCAGAAAAGAAATATTTCAAACAAGAAGTTTGTTGAAAAGAAAAAGTTTGTGAACAGTTCAAGTTCACTTGCTGATGAAGAAAAAGAAATTTTTTCAAAATCGAACAAAGAATTTTTTGAGAAGAGAGATTCGCAGGCTCAGTCTGAAGGCACGAGTTGGGTAGCTGATACTCGTACATGTTTTAGATGTGAACAAGTTGGTCATATTGCACGAAAGTGTACATATGTGAAGCCTAGGACTGAAGTTGTGAATGTTCAACAAAAGAGGGTTGTTGTGAAGGGTAAAGCACCAATGTATGTTGAGAAGAAAGTGGTTGAGAAGAAAAATATTAAAATCGATAACGTAAAAACAAAAACTGAACCTGTAAAGAAATTGGTAACTCAAAATGATAAATTTTATAAAAGGGCTGCAGAAACTCAACAGGTGTGGAAACCAAAAATTGAATCAAAGGTTGAGAAGAAAGTTTCAAATTCTGAAGAGAAAAAGGCTGCAGAGCCAATTATTGTTGATTATGATGCAAATTTTCCGCCACTTAAGGCTGAAAATTTCAAAATTCAAATTGCGAGAGTCAAGGTTGCACCTAAGGCTGATGAGGCCTGGGTGGACTCAATGTTTGACTAAACAGTTTGAATTGCCGGAGCTTCCTAGATCTCGAAGCATGAATCAGCATCTTTCTTGAAGTTGTTTAAATGATGATTTGTTATGTGCAGGATCTTCCAAAACTTGTATCCAGGTGGATAATGGATAGTGGAGCGTCAAGGCATATGACAGGGAAGACCGCATTGCTGTATGATGTGAATAACATTAACGGTGGTTATGTGGGTTTTGCGGGTAATCAAGGAGGAAGGATCATAGGTGAAGGAACATTGTCAAATGGCGTTATAACGTTTGAAAGAGTTAACTACATCGCTGAGCTGGAGAACAACCTGCTAAGTATCTCCCAGATCTGTGACAGGATGTATACTACTCATTTCACCGACAAAGAATGTTTGATCTTGAAACCGGGATTTGTGATACCTGAAGAGTGGATCATCATGAGGGCACCAAGAGTCAACGATCTGTACGTATTGGACATGAGCGTTGCTACTACAACCACGGGTCAGGCTCATTGTTTTGTGACCAGAGCAACGGAGAAAGAGTCAAGGTTATGGCACCGAAAGATGGGGCATATTCACTTAAGGAAAACGAATCATTTGGTGCATAACGATCTGGTGACAGGAGTAAATATTAAAGGTTTTCATCTGGAAGGGGAGTGCATAAGTTGTGTCAGAGGCAAACAGAAGAAAAAAACACACCCTACAAAGCAAGTTAATTCAGTTTCGAGACCATTGGAACGACTTCATATGGATTTATTTGGTCCAGTGAACGTCAAAAGTATAACAGGAGATTCCTATTGTCTGGTCGTGACTGATGACTACTCCAGATTTTCGTGGGTTATGTTTTTGAAATTGAAAGACGAAACCTTTGATAGTTTGATGGTATTGTTTAAGAAAATTGAGAATCTGTACCAGAGACCGATTTATAGAATTCGGAGTGACAATGGTACTGAGTTCAAAAATAGTAAGATGGAGGAATACTGTGATGAAAGAGGTATACTGCATGAATTTAGTGCTCCGTACACTCCGCAGCAGAATGGAGTTGCAGAACGCAAAAACCGGACGCTAATTGAGACAGCCAGAACGATGCTTGCAGACTCTAAATTACCAATTAATTTATTGGCTGAAGCTGTTTCTGCTGCATGCTATACTCTCAACAGAGTTCTTACTGTAAAGAAGTTCAACAAGACGTGTTTTGAGCTAATCAATAAACGCAAGCCGAATTTGAAGTATCTAGAACCGTTTGGGTCACCCTGTACGGTGATAGAGCCTAATGGCAAATTTGGTTCAAAGAGCTTTGAAGGAATATTGGTTGGATATTCAGGTCCTACACGGCGTGTCTTTGTTCCAAGTGAAAAGCGTATTATTGAAGCAGCGAATGTTGAATGTCAGGGTTACACTATGCCGCCACAGAATCCTGGTGATTCATGGCGTTATCATTATGACAAACTTTGGGAATCGTTTGACATGAGAGAAGAATCAGAAGAAGAGGAAGATTTCTTTGATGAGCTGGATATTTTACGAGAGTATGAATCGACGCTCAGGTTCCCAGCGGAGTATTCTAGAAGACCTCGGGAGACTTCAAATGATGATGAAGTAGGTCCTAGCAATGCTGGTGAACATAATGATGAAGTTGCTCCTGGTAATCAGTCGGAGGTGAATGATGATCAAGAAGCTGAAAATATGCCAGTTTTTGACCATGGTGATTCAGACCTTGAGGGGGAGCAGATCCAGTTGTCAAGTCAAAGAAACCAAGTTGGTGATCAAGATGCAGAGCAGAATGTTACTAATCTGGAGGGAAATGTAGAAGTTCCAAGCGAAGTGATGCCGCAAACTCTTTCTTATCATCCAGAGGAGTTGATAATAGGAGAATTGCAATTGGGCGTTCGCACGAGACGTCAAATTGACCAGGGCTTAACGTGTTTTTATTCTACAGTAGCACCTTTACAAACTGAATTTTCATTAAGTTGTTTTATCTCGCATGTTGAACCAAGAACTTACAAAGAGGCGCTTACTGAAGACTCTTGGGTCATAGCAATGCAAGAAGAGTTAGGTAAGTTTGAGAAGTTAGGTGTTTGGAAGTTAGTGGATTTGCCGGAGGGTCAACGAAAAATCAATACAAAATGGGTTTTTAAATGTAAGAGGGACGACAGAGGAGTGGTTGTAAGGAACAAAGCTCGACTCGTTGTTCAGGGCTTTAGTCAACAGGAGGGGATTGATTTTACCGAAGTCTATGCTCCTGTCGCACGACTAGAGGCTATCAGAATCTTCCTAGCATTTGCGTCCTGGAAAAATGTCAAAGTATATCAGTTGGATGTAAAGTCAGCGTTTCTTTATGGGAAGGTCAAAGAGGAGGTTTATGTTGGTCAGCCGCCGGGCTTTACTGACCCAATCCACAAGAACAAAGTTTATCTGCTGGATAAAGCGTTGTATGGTCTACATCAGGCGCCGAGAGCCTGGTACGAGACTTTGTCTCAACACCTACTCGCTAACCAGTTCATACGTGGAAAAGTGGATGCCACTCTCTTCACTAAAGTCGTTGATGGTCATCTTCTGATAGTACAAATTTATGTGGACGATATAATTTTTGGGTCAACAAATGAGAAATTGTGCAAAGATTTCGAACAGGTGATGAAGCAGAAATTCGAAATGTCATCAATGGGGGAGATGAAATTCTTTCTGGGTTTACAAGTTGAACAACTTCCTGAAGGAATTTTCATTCATCAAACAAAGTACGTGCATGATATTCTAGAGAAATTTGGAATGTCAAGTTCTACTCCAGCTGCTACCCCACTTGCGACTAATCATGGGATTCACCCAGATCTCACCGGAGACAGGGTTGATGAGACACTTTATCGATCCATGATAGGTTCTTTGATGTACCTAACTGCTTCACGTCCTGACATCATGTACCCAACGTGCCTCGCAGCAAGATTTCAATCTAACCCGAGAGAATCGCACATGATTATTGTCAAGAGGATATTACGTTACCTGAAAGGTACTCTGTCATTAGGGTTATGGTATCCTAGAAAAGGCGATTTTACACTCAAAGGGTATTCCGATTCAGATTTCGGATGCTGCAAAGTCAACGCGAAATCAACAACTGCAGGATGCCAGTTCTTTGGTCCGAGATTGGTTACTTGGCAGTGTAAGAAACAAACATCTTTGGCGCTATCTACATGTGAAGCGGAGTATGTTTCTGCTAGCAGTTGCTGCTCTCAGATCTTGTGGATACAGCAACAGATGCGCGACTACGGTTTGCAGTTTCTTAACACACCTCTGTTTGTTGATAATGAGGCTGCAATTAATATAACTAAAAATCCAGTACATCACGCTAAAACTAAACATATCGAGATTCGTCATCACTTTATTCGTGATTGCTTCGAGAAAAAGTTGATATGAATTGAGAAAATCCACACTGACGAACAAAAAGCTGATTTGCATACCAAAGCTTTTGATAAAAATCGGTTTCAATATTTGTTAAAACTTAATGGTATGAAATTGCTTTCGGTGTCGGATGGGGTTATGAGCGTTGATGAGAGTACTGTTGCGGATGAAGATAAGAAACAGTCTGCGATGGTTTGTCGGTTTTTTACGTGTTTTGGTATTTAGGGGGAGATAGATAGTTGTACATAGTTTATTTTCAGGAAAAATACAAAAACAGTAAAAAAATGAAAAATCCAAAAACATGATAAAATTGAAAAAGAACTTGTGTATATAGGGAAAATGATAGTACATCAGCTAGACAATTACAGTATGCTAAAGATTTGGAAAGATAAAATGAGTTAAACAGTCTCACTAACGATGTGTCAATGGGTTTTCGCACATTTAGTAGATTTTTTCAGGATATAAATCTAAAATTTCAAACTGGTGAAATTCGTGGGGAACACTACTTGGATATATAGGTAACCCCTGAAATCTCGTTTGAAAGGTCTTGTATTCTGATATACTAGGTGGTTATACTCTATGATGTCTGGGGTATTATTCCGGGACTTCTGCTGAATGGTAGTTCTGACCTAGTCCTTGGCTATTACTTTATCCAAAATGCTTGAAATATAGCATGAAGCCCTCAGCTGATTAGACAATAAAATTGATAATCAGTTGTTGTAGCTGAAAAGATCCTCTAAAGGGGACACACTGCAAAGATGAAGCTGATATCTCTCTGCTGAACGGAAGTTCTGACCTGAGATCCCTCAGTTCTCGCATTTAACCCCTAATTTATTTACAGACAACATTGTAGTATTCTTGCCTGTAAGACTGAATATTGAGATTCTGGATACGGGAGTATATTCAAGAGGTGGGACACATGAATTGATCTAAGTTCTTAAAACACTTAAACGGTATCCTGAATAGATTGAAGTTTGTGTGAGAATTTAAGATGGATCAGTATATCGACAATCAAGGTGAATTGTTTAAGTCTGAATATGTAATATAGCTTAACGGTACTTGTAATCTGTGTGAAAAGCTGATATGATTCCCTGACACGCTCACCAAAAATAAGTTGTAAATAGTTTCTGCAATTTAAGTTTTCTGTTATTTCATTTCTTAGTTTAGATCTTTTTAAAATCCAAAAAGATTTTATTTCTGCTTTATTTTAGACAAACCAGAGTAGAAAGTTGATTGTCGGATTCTAGAAAGATGAAGCAGATGCAGGAGATTCTGAGCTGAAGATTGAGGAGAGCTTACATTATTGGAAATGTGTTTGTTTTCAAAGTCAAAACAAGTTCATTAAGTTGATACTTGTGATTTTTAGAAAAAGTTGAAAATGATTTTACTAAAAATCAGTTTGATTCGTCAACAGATCAACCAGGGTCATTAAATTGAACTTGGTAGATTAATCAAGTATTCAGGGTCATTAACTTGAACTTGAAAACTTGAGTGGATTTCTAAAGCTGATTGAATTAGTGTTTATTGCTAGAAAAAGAATAGATTGTAATGTTATTGGTTGAGTAACAGGTTTGGAGGCTTGTTTATTCCCAACGGAGGTAAATTGTCAAAGTTTGAGTCAGATACCTTATATCCCAGCAAACTGAGAGGGGGAGTCTGGATTGACAATCATTGGGAAGTTGATGTTAGAGTCAGAAGTTAATGCTGAAACCTGTGAAGAATGCTTGTGAAGATAGACAGAGTTGGTGAAAAGACTAAGACTGAAGACTACGGATCTGAAGATGCTAATAGACTACGTCAACATCCAAGGGGGAGTCTGTTGATGCATGGAATGTCTGTTGACTGCGTCTACAAAAAGTCCAAAGTCAAGATTGGTCAATAGGGGGTCAAAGTGTAAATATTGTGTGAAATAGGTTTAGGATCGCTTATATGTCATTGTATTGTTCTGGGCCGCTTATTTGACTTTGTTATGGATCGCTTTTAGGGTAAAAGGTCTGGATCGCTTATATGGCCTGTCACATAAGCGACCCAGGATATCTATAAATAGGTTAGAGCGGTTCATCATTTGAAACGGGGTATGTGTGTGCTAAGGTACCGAAACTCTGTCAAATTTTCATCAGAAAACAATAGAAAGATCAGGATTGAAAGGATAAGCTGTTGTAACTTCATATATGTTGATTCCGCCTTCGTACATGAAGATGAACTACTCTGACTGACTTTTCGGGTCAAACAACGGTCCAACAGTAACTTATACCCAGTGACGCAGTTCTACAACCCTCGTATCCCTACACTCACTACTAGTGTAGCAAAATATCTCTGGCTCATACAAGCCTTAGAGGCAGTACCTGCCTGGTGTTAGTTATGACAACACGTTCAATAGGTTATCCGTTTATTGTGCTACTGTGCTTTTGGTGCATCAAGCTTGTCACTAAAGTTCTGTGTGTAATAATAGAGTGACAACAAATAAAGTATGATGCAAGTATGTACATGTATCAGTATTTCAAGTAGCAGTTTATCCACAATTTCAAGCAAGCACAGTAATTAAGCAGTAATTAATTATTAATTAAGTCGTACGGATACCTGGTTTAGTGAGGGTTGTCACATTCTCCCCTCGTTAGAAAAATTTCGTCCCGAAATTTTAAGTTCTGCTTCTACGTGCAGGGTTCTTGGGAAATAAGTGGGGGTATTTCTCTTTCATCCGGTCCTCACGCTCCCAGGTGTATTCAGGACCATGTCTGGCATTCCAACGAACCTTGACGAGCTTGACACTGCTCTGGCGGGTCTTGTTGACTTTCCAATCCATAACCTCAACAGGGTCTTCCACAAAATGGAGCGTGTCGTCAACATGAATCTCGTCAGTTTGAATGACAACGGTATCTTGAATTGGACTTTTCTCAAATTTGATACATGAAATGTATCGTGAACACCATTCAGTTCAGCAGGTAAGTCCAGCTTGTATGCTACTAACCCAATTCTTTCCAAAATTCTGAACGGACCAATATACCGCGGATTCAACTTTCCACGCTTTCCGAAGCGTGCCACACCCTTCCAGGGTGATACTTTTAACAAAACCATATCACCTACCTCGAACTCTAGAGGTTTCCTTCTTCGGTCCGCATAACACTTTTGTCGATCACGAACCGCCTTGATGCAATCTCGGATCTGTGCGATTTTGTCTGTGGTTTCCTGGACCATATCAGGACCAACCAATTGCCTGTCACCTGCATCAGACCAACAAAGCGGTGATCTGCACTTGCGGCCATATAGAGCTTCAAATGGCGCGGCACCAATACTGGTGTGGTAGCTGTTGTTGTATGAAAATTCGACCAATGGCAAATGCTTATCCCAGCTACCGCCCAAATCCATAACACATGCTCTCAGCATATCTTCTAAAGTCTGAATAGTCCGTTCGCTTTGACCGCCGGTCTGTGGGTGAAAAGCAGTGCTCAAATTCAATTGCGAGCCAAAAGCTTCTTGGAAGTATTGCTAAATCCTTGATACGAACCTTCCGTCATTATCAGAGATGATTGAGAGAGGTACTCCATGGCGCGTAACGATTTCTCTCATGTAAATTTCAGCCAACTTACTCGTGTTATCCTTCTCTCTGATAGGTAAGAAATGCGCAGATTTCGTTAACCGGTCCACTATTACCCAAATAGTGTCATGGCCTCTTGGCGTTCTTGGCAACTTTGTAATAAAATCCATGGAGATTTGTTCCCACTTCCACTTGGGAATCTCAGGTTGTTGCAGAAGTCCTGAAGGCTTCTGATATTCTGCTTTCACTTTAGCGCACGTTAAACACTTACTCACATAAACAGCAACATCGCCTTTCATCCTAGGCCACCAATAATAATCCTTAAGATCTTGGTACATCTTATCCGCTCCTGGATGGATAGAGTACCGTGATTTGTGAGCTTCATCAAAAATAACTCTCCTCAAACCACCAAACAGAGGAACCGAAATCCTTTTCATAAAACATAACGTTCCTTCCTCGTTTAGCACCAATTGTTTCTCCATCCCACGGAGATATTCTTCTTCAAGGTTTCTTTCGTTAAGAGCTTCTCTCTGCGCGGCACGAATGCGCAAGGAAAGATCGGTTTGGATAATCATCTCTAAAGCCCTAACCCTTATGGGCTTGATCCTTTCTTTTCGACTTAGGGCGTCGGTGACCACATTCGCCTTCCCTGGATGATACTTTATCTCGCAGTCGTAATCGTTTAACAACTCAACCCATCGTCTTTGTCTCATATTCAACTCCTTCTGGTTGAATATGTGTTGTAGGCTCTTGTGATCTGTGAAGATCGTACACTTCGTACCATATAGGTAGTGTCTCCAGATCTTTAAAGCAAATATCACTGCGCCTAGCTCCAAGTCATGCGTGGTATAGTTCTTTTCATGCACTTTCAGCTGACGCGATGAGTAAGCTATAACTTTCTGGCGTTGCATCAACACGCAACCCAAACCTTGACGCGAGGCGTCACAGTATACCACAAAATCGTCTGTACCTTCCGGTAGTGATAAGATCGTCGCATTGCAGAGCTTATCCTTTAATGACTGAAATGCTTCTTCCTGTTTGATTCCCCAATCAAACTTCTTATCTTTTTGGGTGAGGAGCGTCAACGGTTAAGCGATCTTTGAAAAATCCTCAATAAACCTCCGATAGTAGCCAGCCAAACCCAAGAATTGCCGAATCTCGGTTGGCGTCTTTGGCGTCTCCCAGTTCTTGATCGCTTCGATCTTGGTTGGATCCATGTGGATTCCATCTCCATTTACGACATGTCCAAGAAATTGGACTTCACGTAGCCAAAACTCGCACTTAGAGAATTTGGCATACAACTGCTCCTTCTTCAGCAACTCCAAAATAGCTCTTAGATGCTGTTCGTGCTCCGCCTTTGTCTTTGAATAAATCAAAATGTCGTCAATAAATACAATCACGAACTTATCGAGATACGGCTTGCAAACTATGTTCATCAGGTCCATGAAAACTGCAGGCGCGTTTGTCAACCCAAACGACATAACTAGGAACTCGTAGTGTCCATAACGAGTTCTGAAGGCTGTCTTCGGGATACTTTCCTCTTGTATCCTTAACTGATGTTATCCAGATCGAAGATCGATCTTAGAATAAAAGCTTGAACCTTGCAGTTGGTCGAATAAATCATCTATCCTTGGCAGAGGGTATCTATTCTTGATCGTCAGCTTATTCAACTCCCGGTAGTCAATGCACATACGGAAACTACCGTCCTTCTTCTTGACAAACAGGACCGGACCTCCCCAAGGCGAGAAGCTTGGTCGGATAAATCCCTTGTCTAACAACTCTTGAAGTTGTGTCGACAATTCCTGCATCTCAGACGGGGCAAGTCGATAAGGTGCCCTAGCTACAGGCGCGGCGCCTGGAACTAAGTCGATGCGAAACTCTACTTGCCTCTGAGGTGGCAATCCAGGCAAGTCCTCTGGGAAGACTTCTGGATATTCCCTCACGACAGGGATGTCTTCGATTTTCGGCTCAGTAGCTTTCTTATCTACAATGTGTGCCAGGAAGGCAGCACATCCCTTCTACAAACATTTTCGCGCTTTCAGGCAGCTGATAATCCTCAAAGGCGTATCTCGCTTCTCTCCATGAACCACAATTGTTTCACCATCTTCGGTCGGGATACGAACGACCTTTTCGTGACAAACAATCTCAGCCTTGTTGCTTGATAACCAATCCATCCCTACTACCACGTCGAAGCTTCCCAGCTGGACTGGTAGTAGATCCAAAGCAAACTCATGCTCTCCCAATTCGATTACACAACCTCTGACAACTTCATTGGCTTCCACCAACTTTCCATTAGCCAATTCGATTGAGTAGGGAATATCTAACTTACTAGCGGCTAACCTAAGCATATTCTTAAACTCTAACGATGCGAAGCTATAATCGGCGCCAGTATCAAATAAAACGGATGCATAGCGTTGGTTTACAGGGAACGTACCAGTAACGACATTGGGATCCTGGCGCGCTTCCCACGCTTCGATATTGAAAACTCTTCCACGGGCTTGATTCAATTCTGGGCAGTTCCTCTTATAGTGCCCAATATCACCACAGTTAAAGCATCCAGGTCTTTGCCCGTTTCCTCCACCATTTCCAGCTTGATTGTTGTTGTTTCGGTTCGCATTACCAGCTTGGTTCACATTGTTGCCTCGATTTCCATTTCCTCCATTGTTTCCTTGTGGGCGGTTTCTATTTCCACCCCGGTTATTGTTTCTGTTTCCAAATCCTCCTTGGCCTCCCCGGCCAACAGTAGCCCAACAAGAATCCTTTGAGTGGCCAGTTTTCCCACACGCTTCACATACTTTCAAACCACATCGGCCAGAATGGTGACGCTGGCAGGTGTTGCACTTGGGCTGGGTGCCCATATATCCCTTTCCTTTCTTCCCACTACCAGCTGTAACCTGAGCTGGCGCGCTTGACTCTCCTTTCTTAACAACCCCATTAGTGCCTTGCTTGAAGTTTGAGAACTTTCTTTTGTTACCTCCGGATGACTCGACGTGAGTCTCCTTTTTCTTTGGCTCAGTGTCAGAAAACTTGTCTAGGCGGATAGCCTCCTCAATGAGAGCCACGCTCAGATCAATTGCCTCAGTAATTGTCGTAGGCTTGGATGAGGTCACCATACTTATGATTTGACGAGCCAAACCCCAAATGAAACGCTCAATCCGCTTGAACTCTGGAGTGACCATATAAGGTACCACATGAGATAAGTCGTGAAACCTCTGAACATACTCTGCGATCTTCGGACCTTCCATTTTCAAATGCCAAAACTCAGTTTCCAACCTTTGGATTTCAGCGCGAGAGCAATACTTTCGATGCATAAGCTCTTTCAGCTCGGTCCATGTCATTGCGTAGGCTGCGGCTTCTCCAAGAGTCTGCACCAATAAATTCCACCATGACAGGGCTCTGTCCAGGAATAGCCCAGAAATGTAAGTAACTTGCTGGTCTGGAGCGCATTTGCTCATGCGGAGAACTGAGTCCGTCTTCTCGGCCCAACGAACAAAAGCGACAGCACCTCCGGTGCCATCGAAGTTGACAGGCTTGCAGTCTATAAACTGCTTGTCGGTGCACCCTGCACATACGTGACAACATATGAATGGCATTAGCAACCTTGCTAGAGACATCCAATTAGGTCATGGTATGTCTTAATGACTTAGTATTACCATGAGGCGGATTGTTGTTGCCGTTATTGTTTGAGCTGCTTCCGCTGGGTCCTCCTTGAGAGGCGGCGTATTGCGCGATGGCGGCAGCGATGACTTACTGAAGCTCTGCCTCATTGGTAGGCATTTGCATTTGACGTCTCATCGGCATCTTCTTAAAGATGTGTTCACGTGGGTCAGGCCATAGTAAAGCGTACGTATATAATGATAGTAATAGTACATAACATCTCATGTTATAAACACACCAATCACATAATATCCCATGTATCAATTATATCGGTCACACAACATCCCATGTTATAAATATATCAATCACACAACATCCCATGCCGTAAAACATAAATAATCAATCAGAACATCACATATGATGAGAATACTGCGATTGCATTGCCATAAATCGAGACCACATGGTAAAGTGTACAAGTACATAATAGTGTCATACATCATCATCGACTAAGGGCTACATCACCCCAGTCCAAAGGAATATCAAATCAGTGTCAATACATCCCATATACATGATCAAAAAAAGTCAGAATCAGAATGCAGTCTCCAAAAAGTGGCTGTGCAGTCAGAGCAATCGCCGTCTTCTCACCAATGTCCACTCATGCTGTACTAAAGATGCCCTACACTGATGGCGGTGGAGGACGGGGAAAATGGGAATAAAACAAACGACGCAAATGGAGCCAGTCCTCCTCCATGGCTCTCTAGGAACGCAACCAGGACGCCATCTGTTGCTCCAGTGCCAAAAGGCGTGCAGCAGAGTCCTGTGGCAACGGTCGAGAGGGCTGCGAAGAAGCAGGGTGGGTCTGACCCTGACACTGGCACGGCGGTGGCTGGGCTCTCTCGAGCTCCTGTATACGCCGTGTGAGTGCCTCCTGCTGGACAACAAACGACATCAGAACGTCCTCAATAGAATACCCCATATGGAAAGGATGGTAGGGGTTGGATGGCGGCATTATAGGCGGTGACGTCCAGAGAAATGGCTCACTGGCTGGATCGAAAGGTGGCACAGAGAATGGAGGAACATGGGGAATAGCAGTAGAAAACTGTGGTACAACCGGAATAGATGTCGGCACATGTCCAAAGGGATGAGCCGAGGAACCCTCTCCAGGTCGAGCTGGAGGTGTGAACTGAGGGAACGAAAAAGAGGAATCAATGTGACGTGCATCGGTGGTATGTGGGGGGAAAGGTGGGAGCTCATCATCAGCGTCAATCCACCCATTCTGGGTGTGCGCATAACATGGATCAATATGGGTTGCGAATAGTGCATGATCGGGCTCCAGGGGAACAGGATCAGGTAGGGGAGCAACAATAGGGTCAACAGGTACGTCAGCGATAAGAGGGGAATTAGCCTGAGCTGCAGCAACAACATGATCGCCCTCCAGTAGTGGAGCATCAACAGGGTGATCATCAACGGGTAGATCGGCAATCACAGGATCAATAATGGGTGCGCCAGCATGAATCGGGTCATGCTCAAACACAGGGTCTGGAGCGGCTACCGGCTCGAGGGCCATGGCAGGCTCGGGGTCATCGAACGCCATCTCAAAATCTGCGTGGTCAGCAAACGCAGGGTCAATGGGATCAACTGGGTCAACTGGGTCAACCGGGTCCTCCATAGACTGATCCAGGGGTATAAACTCGATGGCAGGCTCTGATACCAAGCTGTCACACCCTGGCTTTGCGGAAGCGTGGTTAACTTGGTGTGACTTCTTAATACCATAGCTTAATCATAACAAAGCTATATGAAAATAAAACCATGCAAGATCATCCATTGATTTATATTTTGAAACATAAGTAACACAACTTTGTCTTACGGTGTCGACTCATGCAACGGGAAATACAACTTAACAACATAAAACATATTGTTTAAAAGACACAACACTAACATGAAATAAACGTAGTTTAAGAACTGTGACTCGTCCTGGAAAAAGTCACATCCCTTAAACTTGGATGACCTCGAACTCTTATGCAGCGGGAAAACGTAACATACCGCGCCAGATCTTTAATTTCTTGAAATACATGTAAGTTGGAAAAATCAACAATAATGTTGAGCGAGTTCATGTGTAAGTGAGTAATAAAACCTTTGTAAGTATAAAATCCTGGTATGTAGCAAATAAGGAAAAAGAGATCACCAATGGTTTGCAAGGCCATTGATATGTGTGAAGTGCAAGTAGGAAGACTCAAACCTAGCGGATTTATGCGTTGGGCACAAAGTCACCCCGAGGTCCGTTATGCTGGGCCTGGGGCTGGGCTCGCTACACCCAGATAGATCTACCGCCTACCCACTCACATGATCTAAGTAGTAACCCTCCTTACGCTAACCATACCATGTGTAAAGTACTCGTAAACATAGTAACTTGTATTTCACCCCCGCAGTTTAGAAAACTGAAAACAGTTAAGAGAAAAGGGGGACATGAACTCACAGTGGTGCGTCTCTACCAAGTAAATCTCCTGATCAATCCGCTGTGCGATGACCTACACGTACTAATTTCTATTAGACGGACGGCGTTGATGTCACACCCTGGCTTTGCGGAAGCGTGGTTAATTTGGTGTGACTTCTTAATACCATAGCTTAACCATAACAAAGCTATATGAATAAAAACCATGCAAGATCATCCATTTAATTAAGTTTTAAAATCCAAAAACAATAACATTGTTTTAACGGGAAAACACCCTAACAACCATAACCTTGTTCAACAAACATTACAAACTCAAACATAACATAAACATGGTTTAAGGACTGTGACTTGTCCAGGAAAGAGTCACATTCCCTAAACCCGGATGACCTCGGAAATAGTGCAGCGGGAAAACGTGCCATACGGTGCCGGATCCTTTAATTCCCTGAAATATATGTAAGTTGAAAAATCAACAATAATGTTGAGCGAGTTCATGTGTAGCGATTAAGTAAAACCTTTGTAAAATGTCTGTATGTATGAAAATTCCTGGTATGTAGCAATAAGGAAAAAGAGATCAATTAATGTGTAGCTATTACATTAATAAGTGAAATGGCCTAGGAAGTACTCAAACCTGTAACGCGAATTTCATACCGGTCCTTGCGGCGGAACGACATAGTCACCACATGCAGCCACACGCTGGCTCATGCGTGGGGCTCGCAACACCCGATAGATCTATCACTCATGCCTCTCGGTCCTTATACAAGGATTAATGGTCTTACGATAATAGCCTACCCATTCACATGATCTAGGTAATAACCCTCCTTACGCTAACCATACCATGTAATAAGTATTCGTAATCAAAGTAACATGTATTTCACCCCCGTAGTTTAGAAAACTGAAAACAGTTAAGAGAAAAGGGGGACATGAACTCACAGTCGGTGCGTGTCTACCAAGTATGTCTCTGAAAGCAAGCAGCTGTGCAACGACCTATAAGTTCTAACTCTATTAGACGGACGGCCGTGCCTTAGCTTTATGGTTTTCGTTTTAGGAAATAGTTAGACAACTATTTCGTGTTTACATTCTGTGCATACTTGGTAATATTTTCCTTCCCAAGGATGGGGGATTTTAATACATGTGTGTTCGTAATATATTATTAAGTCTCACTTAATATATATTTATTTCTAACTCCAAAATATAAATATTTTTCTCAAAAATATTATATTTTTACTTCACAAAATTCTCCCAAAATAATACTTTGTCAAATATTTATATTTTTGGATTAATGGTCTTACGATAATAGCCTACCCATTCACATGATAGATCTATCACTCATGCCTCTCGGTCCTTATACAAGGATTAATGGTCTTACGATAATAGCCTACCCATTCACATGATCTAGGTAATAACCCTCCTTACGCTAACCATACCATGTAATAAGTATTCGTAATCAAAATAACATGTATTTCACCCCCGTAGTTTAGAAAACTGAAAACAGTTAAGAGAAAAGGGGGACATGAACTCATAGTCGGTGCGTCTCTACCAAGTATGTCTCTGAAAGCAAGCAGCTGTGCAACGACCTACAGGTTCTAACTCTATTAGACGGACGGCCGTGCCTTAGCTTTATGGTTTTCGTTTTAGGAAATAGTTAGACAACTATTTCGTGTTTACATTCTGTGCATACTTGGTAATATTTTCCTTCCCAAGGATGGGGGATTTTAATACATGTGTGTTCGTAATATATTATTAAGTCTCACTTAATATATATTTATTTCTAACTCCAAAATATAAATATTTTTCTCAAAAATATTATATTTTTACTTCACAAAATTCTCCCAAAATAATACTTTGTCAAATATACGCGTTCATAATTATTTCCGTAAAATGCGTAAGTTACGTCTTAACGATCGAGTGGTAACAGTAATTACCGGTGTAACTTATATATTTATCGTGAAAGCGTTCGTATTATTTTGGATCCGTTAACATTTGATAATATTGTTTTTACCCTAAAAATAATATTATATACTTCACAAAATAATGACAAATAATGTTGTGAAAATATATTTACTAAATATATATTTATCACGTTTAATTTTGTGAAAATCCCACCTCCGGTATTTTGTAAATAAAGTCGTGGCGAAACTTATATTTCGAAAACATGTCAAAAAGTATTTCTAACACTTATAGTGAAAATATTTCTAAGTGTTAGGTTTTTAGGAAAATTTCGCCAGAGTTTCCTCTGTGACTGGAGGTGGCCACGCTTTCAAGCGTATCATTTTCTTTTACAAATCAATTCAACAACCTCTTTATTCGATCAAAACAATTTTCAACACAACAAACTAGTTAACAAAAATGTAATTCGCATAAATTTCATGAACTTGTAGTTTTCTAAAATTATAGTGTAAATCTCATCATTTTTAGCGGATCTTTATATATATTAGTCCGACCCCGTAAAAACCTCATTTTTAGAGAAAATCCGTCTTTACAACTTCTTGTAAATTTTACAAAAATTGTTATTTTGTTGAAACTTTGCGTTACACAAGTGTTTACACACTTGTGGTTTATAGAAATCACACTTGTTAGTGTAAGATCCGTTTTTAGAAAACATGATTTCTTTGACACTTGGTCCTTTGAAATTACCATTTGTAGATCCGTAGATCTACTAGTTTTAAACACTATTTTACAAGTAAAAACGCTTTTACACAAGTTCATGATTCGTGTGTGGTAGAGTTTCACCCTTTAACCCTTGTTTCTTTCAAAACAACCTTATGTCATGATCCATGATCATGACCAACCCGGGTTAAATGATGATCCGATCTACCACAACATAGATCGGGTCCGAATAACCACACAAAATCAATACTACAACATTTACACACCACATGAGCTTTTAACCATCTTTTAAGTGCTTTTAGTAAACTTTAAAGCTTCATTTTGCAAGATTTCGAGTTTTAATCGTTACACATCATATTAACCACTCTAGATTAGTTCAAGAAGGTGTTTTAAGTGACATACCACTAGCTCGAGGCTAGGGAAGAATCTAAGCGCAAATAGGGTGGACAAAAGCTAGAGAAAGAGGTCCTTCGCCTTCCGGTTGCACCAAACCTCCTAATACGTGACCCTTGATGCTTGTATGTTCTTGAAATGTGAAGATGGAACTCGAAAATGGATGATGGATGGCTAGGGGAGTTCGGCCGAAGCCTTTAGAGAGCAAGAGAGAGGTGTGTGTGTTGTAAATGGAATGTGAATGTTCTAATGTATAACCTCTACTACTTATAGATAAACATAAGATTAATGTCCAAGAGTCCTTGTGTCACAAAGATATTAAGCATTGTTGATTAAAATAATCAAAAGGAACTAAGTGTGTTCCCCCTCTAGTTGGGGCCGGTTAGCAGGGGGGGGGGGTTCTAGTTTGTTTCCAAGTATTAGTTAGCTTAGAGTTAGGTTAAGTAAGTTAGTTAGGTACTTAACCCGGTTAGTTATGTGATGTGCTTTATGGCGGGTGTTAGGGTATTCAGGGACCCTAACTGGCTCAGAAAAAGATAAATAATGTTTATGGCAATATTTTCATGTCCCGGGTAAAGTCCGGTTGTTCGGTTGGATAGTAATCCGTTAAAGTGCCTAACAAAGCTTTTAAGTGTCGTTAATACCATTTTTAGTGACACAACTTATTCCCGACACTTTCGAAGTTGTCTAGTAATATTTTTCTCATGTTTTGGCACTTTATCAGCTTGCTAGAAGCTGAATTGTTTATTAAAGCGCTAAGTTTTGTGCTCAGTGTACGTTTTAGGCACATCCAGTCACTATAACTTATTCCTAGAGACGCAGTTCTACAACCCTTGTATCCCTACACTCACTATGGGTGTAGTAAAATATTTCTGGCTCATACAGGCCTTAGAGGCAGTGTCTGCCTGATGCTGGCTTTATCAGCATGTTCAATAGGTTATCCGTTCATAGTGCTACTGTGCTTTTATGCATCATGTTTGTCACTAGAGTTCAGTATGTAAATAAGGTAGTGACGGTAATTAAAGTATTATGCAGGTATATACAAGTATCAGAAATCAAGTAGCAGTTCATCAGTAATTTCAAGCAAGCACAGTGATTAAGCAGCAATTAATTATTAATTAAACCGTACGGATACCTGGTTTAGTGAGGGTTGTCACATTCTCCCCCCGTTAGAAAAATTTCGTCCCGAAATTTTAAGTTCTGCTTCTAGTCACAGGGTTCTTGGGAAATAAGTGGGGGTATTTTTCTTTCATCCGGTCCTCACGTTCCCAGGTGTATTCAGGACCATGTCTGGCATTCCAACGAACCTTGACGAGCTTGACACTGCTCCGGCGGGTCTTGTTCACTTTCCAATCCGTAACCTCGACGGGTTCTTCAACGAAATGGAGCGTGTCGTCAACATGAATTTCGTCGGTAGGAATGACAACGGTATCTTGCGTTGGACTCTTCCTCAAATTTGATACGTGGAACGTATCGTGAACACCATTCAGTTCGGCAGGTAGATCCAACTTGTATGCTACGGACCCAATTCTTTCCAGAATTCTGAATGGGCCAATATACCGCGGATTCAACTTCCCACGCTTCCCGAAGCGTGCCACACCCTTCCAGGGTGATACCTTCAACAAAACCATATCTCCTACCTCAAACTCCAGAGGCTTTCTTTTTCGATCCGCGTAGGCTTTCTGCCGGTCACGAGCCGCACTGATGCGATCTCGGATCTGTGCAATCTTATCTGTGGTTTCCTGGACCACATCAGGACCAACCAACTGTCTATCACCAGCGTCTGACCAACAAAGCGGTGATCTGCACTTGCGGCCATATAGAGCTTCGAATGGCGCGGCACCAATACTGGTGTGGTAGCTGTTGTTGTATGAAAATTCAACCAAAGGCAAATGCTTATCCCAGCTACCGCCCAAATCCATAACACACGCTCTCAGCATGTCTTCCAAAGTCTGTATCGTCCGTTCGCTTTGCCCATCGGTCTGCGGGTGAAACGCGGTGCTCATATTTAATTGCGAGCCAAAAGCTTCTTGGAAGGATTGCCAAATCCTTGATACGAATCTTCCATCTCTATCAGAGATGATCGAGAGAGGTACTCCATGGCGCGTAACAATTTCTTTCATGTAAATTTCAGCCAACTTGCTCGTATTATCCTTCTCTCTGATAGGTAAGAAGTGCGCTGACTTCGTTAAGCGGTCCACTATTACCCAAATAGTGTCATGGCCTTTTGGCGTTCTTGGCAACTTCGTAATAAAATCCATGGAGATTTGTTCCCACTTCCACTTGGGAATTTCCGGTTGTTGCAGAAGTCCTGAAGGCTTCTAGTATTCCGTTTTGACCTTAGCGCAAGTTAAACATTTGCTCACATAAACAGCCACATCGCCTTTCATCCTAGACCACCAATAATAATCATTAAGATCTTGGTACATCTTATCCGCTCCAGGGTGGATAGAGTACCGCGACTTGTGAGCTTCATCGAAAATAACCTTCGTTAATCCTCCAAAGAAAGGAACCCAAAATCCTTTTCTCAAAACATAACGTTCCTTCCCCGTTTGGTACCAAAAACTTCTCCATCCCACGGAGATATTGTTCTTCAAGGTTCTCTTCCTTGAGTGCTTCTTTTTGCGCGGCACGAATGCGCAAGGAAAGATCGGTCTGAATAATCATTTCCAAAGCCCTAACCCTTATGGGCTTGATCCTCTCTTTTCGACTTAGGGCATCGGCGACCACATTCGCCTTCCCTGGGTGATACTTTATCTCGCAGTCGTAGTCATTCAACAGCTCTACCCATCGTCTTTGTCTTATATTCAACTCCTTCTGGTTGAATATATGTTGTAGACTCTTGTGATCTGTAAATATTGTACACTTCGTACCATAAAAGTAGTGTCTTCAGATCTTTAATGCAAAAATTACTGCGCCTAATTCCAAATCATGGGTGGTATAGTTCTTTTCATGTACCTTCAGCTGGCGTGACGTGTAAGCAATAACCTTTTGGCATTGCATCAACACGCAACCCAATCCTTGATGTGAGGCGTCAGAGTATACCACAAAATCATCTGTACCTTCCGGTAGTGCTAAGATTGGCGCGTTGCAGAGCTTATCTTTCAATATCTGGAACGCTTCTTCCTGTTTGATTCCCCAATCAAACTTCTTATCCTTCTGCGTGAGGAGCGTCAATGGTTAAGCGATCTTTGAAAAATTCTCAATGAACCTTCGATAATAGCCAGCCAAACCCAAGAATTGTCGAATCTCAGTTGGATTCTTTGGCGTTTCCCAATTCTTGATCGCTTCGATCTTTGTGGGATCAACATGAATTCCATCTCCATTCACCACGTGCCCAAGGAACTGGACTTCTCGTAGCCAAAGCTCGCACTTAGAGAATTTGGCGTACAACTGTTCTTTCTTCAGCAGCTCCAAAATAGCTCTTAGGTGCTGTTCGTGCTCTGCCTTCGTCTTTGAATAAATCAAGATGTCATATATGAACACTATCACGAACTTATCCAAATACGGCTTGCAAACTCTGTTCATCAAATCCATGAACACTGCATGTGCGTTTGTCAACCCAAACAACAAGACTAGAAACTCGTAGTGTCCATAACGAGTTCTGAAGGTTGTCTTCGGGATACTCTCCTCTTGTATCCTTAACTGATGGTATCCAGATCGAAGATCGATCTTAGAATAAAAACTTGAACCTTGTAGTTGGTCGAATAGATCGTCGATTCTCGGCAGCGGGTATCTATTCTTGACCGTCAGCTTATTCAATTCTCTGTAGTCAATACACATACGGAAACTACCGTCCTTCTTCTTGACAAACAAAACTGGAGCTCCCCAAGGCGAGAAGCTTGGTCGGATAAATCCCTTGTCTAACAACTTTTGAAGTTGTGTCGACAGTTCTTGCATCTCAGAAGGGGCAAGTCTATAAGGTGCCTTAGCCACAGGCGCGACGCCTGGAACTAAGTCGATGCGAAACTCCACTTGCCTCTGAGGTGGTAATCCAGGCAAGTCCTCTGGGAAGACTTCTGGATATTCCCTCACGACAGGGATGTCTTCGATCTTCGGTTCTTCAGCTTTCTTATCTATAATGTGTGCCAGAAAGGCAGCACATCCCTTCTGTAAACATTTTCGCGCTTTGAGGCAGCTGATAATCCTTAACGGCGTATCACGCTTCTCTCCGTGAACCACAATTGTCTCCCCATCATCGGTTGGGATACGAACTTCCTTTTCACGACAAACTATCTCAGCCTTGTTGCCTGACAACCAATCCATTCCTATGTAACATCCTAGTTATTATTTAACATTTTCCGTATAATTTAAACACATAATCATGTAATTACAATCACAATTATAATGAAAATACGGGCTTGTTAAAAAACTTTTATAATTTGAGCGATATACATAATGTGATTTAATTCGCCGTTTAGAATAACGACACAACGACGTTGCGGAAGCTTTATTAAACATGTGTTCGGTTCCTCATTGAGCTTGACGCTTGATCTTCATCCGGGCTCTCAGCGTACACCTGTGTTCAAAACCAACTCAACAGTTAGTTTTGATACTTTAAATAACGGTACCAATCAAGATAAATGATAATGGAAAGAAATCCCAAGGATAATCTCTTGATCCAAAACATTGGATTTCCAACTGGCCTCCACCGTAACTTACGGTGGCACCGTAAGTTACGGTGGTCTCTGTTTAAGACTTTCCCCACCGTAAATCAGTAGGGGGCTGCCGTAAAGCCTTCAGCTCCACCGTAACTTACGGTGGCACCGTAAGTTACGGTGGCCCCTGCATTCCAGCTTTCCTATTTTGCCGTTTATTTGCACGAAAACTTTCGTATCTTTCAAACCGCTTATCCCATCTTCACCTACGGTCAAAACCATGTAAATAATTAGTTTTGACACTTTAATAATCGAGTATAAACAAGTTCCGTGCTTAACGTAACAAAACAAGAAATTATTTTTGTTTTGTTTTCAGCCCCTTCACCCGGCCGTGTCAAAAAGTCACCCGGCCGTGTCAAAAAGTCACCCGGCTGTGTCAGTTAACATATATTTTTCACAGCCCAGCCACCCGGCCGTGTCAAAAAGTCACCCGCCCGTGTCAACTCTGCACGTCTATTTTTCATTAGTTCTTACCGAAACGGACATAACTCTCTCGTTTTTAATCCGTTTTACACGATTCTTTTTCCTACGCGTCCTTAATTTAATTCTCCATCATATGGAGTTAAAATCCGACATCCGGATTAACAAAAATTTAAGACTTTTAAGTCTTCGGCTTATTACCATTTTTACCCAAATTTTGACCCGTTCATGAATTCATCTAACAAACTTGATTGTGGCCCTTGTTTCTTTCGTAAACATAATATTATGATTATTTCCTATTGTACAAGGTTCAAATCACGGGTTATTACACATTCTTAACTCGTTTCGCTAATACTTCTATTTCGACCCGTTAAGGGTATTTACGCATTTTGGTCTAGAACTTGTGCTTTTCTTTTGATACTACAATATTTTCCATGTCTAATTAACTAGAAATATTCCACCACAACTATTTTGTGGTGGATTTAACATATGAACCCCTTTTTCCCAATTTTACCTATCGGTTGGTCATTTTTCCGCAATTAACTATTTCTAGGCGTTCGACCCGCAATTGTTTTTGCCTAGAACTTTTATACACATCTAAGGGTTTCAAAATCATAATATAAGTTTCTAGGCAACCTCTAAGGGTCGTCTACATTGTTTACCTATTAAGGGCTCTTTGGTCACATTTAGTCCTTCATTTTGAAATGAAGGATTTCGGCTAGATGTTAGACCTTCTTGCACTTTTAACTATAAATTCACGTATGCGTACCTGGCTTGGATCATAGTATTGACCCGTTTACATACTTCTTGCTTTAAATTTTCTAATTAAAGCAACGCAACACATGTTATTTCCTGAAATCACAAAACTCAACAAGCGATTGTCAATTGTTATTGCCAAATGGTGTTATCCACACCATTTGACCCATTTAGTCTAATTGACCATTTGTCCGTGTTGAGATGGTATTTAATTACCATTTCACCCCTTTTACCTATCCCGGTTTTCTTTGAACTTGTTTTACTTAAAACCGTTTTTAATTATTCGTCATTACATGACTAATTTACCATTTTCCCCTCATTCCAACTCTCATTGAATCGCGTCGGAATATCATATACCAACCACTTAGTAGCATTCATATCATTACTTGAAATTAAGTAACTTTGCAAATAATGTAAAGGGGCGTAAGCTCTAGTTACCTCGCATCCGAATACGTTTTCCTCTCGTGCTTGATTCGTTTGACCGCTTCTTTTCCAAGCCTCCACCTAGCTCGTCAGGCGACAAACTATCATTATTCACAAGGTGGTTAGATTAGTCATTTCAATTCACGACTATTCCACCTTACGTATTTAGTCAAACAAGGCAATTACGCGTTTCATTCGTAATCTCAACATATAACATTCACTTAGGCATTTTAACAAACACCTTGTGGGCATAATTTCTCACAATTTATTAACAAGCTCAATACTTGTCATTTAGCCATGGTTAACATCAACTAAGCATGTTTACATAAATTTTCACATTAACAAAAATCTGAATTTACTTCCTAGAACTCAAATTACACTAGAACCACAATTAAAATTCTAGTGTTTAACATGTTCCTACTACACCCACTTATCACCTTCAATGGTGATTGTGAATTCACAAGAAATAAGCATGATTTCAACATGTGATTGACTAGGGTTTTACTCCTAGACATTATATCATCCCTATTCTATCAAATTAACAAACATGCATCATCAAATTTCAGATTTCCCAAATTCATGAGAATTTCAAGTAGAGGATTTTCATGAATTTTCACATACCTTATGATCTCCTTTCAATGGGGATCACGAATATATGCTCGATTTTCGTTTTGGACTCGATTTGATCCTTCAATTGGTGGTTTTGATGTGAACTAGGGTTTTGGGGAGCTTGAAGTCGCCCCCTGCCTTCTGATCGAACCCAACAACACAAACAAGTGTTGTGTTTTAATTTTTTTTTTGTTTTATTATTACTAGTTTTCACTTACACAACTTTAGTCCCTCAAGTTTCATTTTTCTTTTGTTTTAACATTTTAACTACTCATAAGTTGTCATTTAACTAGGTTAATGCCAATCCTGGTTAGTTTATTTTACCAATTTTATTTGTAACTAAATACAAATTTAAGAATGTGTATTTTCGGGATGTTACACCCTTCTTATTTTAAATCCACAATCCCTCTTATTAACTAAACCATACATTTCTAGTTAACTTAGCGGGTTTCGGGGATATTTACGACTAAGTTTATTTTAGGTCCCGTTAACTCAGACCTTTTATAAACTTTATTTATCCATAGACCTTTATTTATCTTTTTATTAAATATTAGGTTTATTTACTTAAAATTCCTAATATTCACCGGGTAAATTTTATTACTAATGGTACTTTACCCGTCTTTTAGTATTAACGGGGTTTGATTACCAAACCCGTTTTCGGGGTCTTACAAGTCTACCCCCCTTAAAGAGGTTTCGTCCTCGAAACCTTTTTCCTTCATAATTTATAGAGTTTAACTCCATGCATATGCTCTCAATAATCAATTGAGCATTGCTCATATTTTAATCGATTGTTAGTATTACCAGAAAATTATGGTAATACCTTTTTGGTTACAAAACATCTACGTGCCCCATTTGACATAATGCAACTTGAAATAACGTAATTTCGTTATTTCTACTAGCTTAGTTAATTTAGCGATATCCATATCATCGAACCCTTTGTGAATCAGTTTCCTTGACCTGTTTAATGGTCTTTAGTGAAATCTTTCATTTTTTTAACTACAATTTCTTTTGTTTTCAAGTTCATTTATTCGGTTCAGTTATACCGAATCCTCTGCTTATACGCAACCAAATTTGTTTAAATGACCTTAACCGGTCTCACTAACTAGACTTATTAGTCCGGTTACTCTTTACCGCTCGCTTGGTTATAATGTGATTCTACTTCACATTGTATTTCTTGACCCTGATCGGGTCACATCATGTTTAATTTATATCAACCTTTCATTTCTCGAAAATATCTCTTTTCGAATATATCGTCTTGCGCCTATCCGTGTCAAGACTTGTATATTTTAATATTAACCTTTTCTTAACTTCTCTCATAATACTTATATATTTGTTAAACGTCATTTCTTACTAAAACTAAATTTTAGTTTAACGTTTTCTCTTCACCTTGCCTTATGTCCTTTTATTACTCCTAGGAATTTTAAGTCTGAGGATTCATTTTTTTCCGATATTATTTAATTCGTGGAATTAAAATCAGTTCCCACACTTAACTCACCGACCCGTAGGTTCTTTTACTCAGCCTTGTAGGCTATTCCTTTAGATTTTTGCACCTTTTTAAGGCGAGACCCTTATGATCCCTTTTTGCTTCAATTCATGACCCGTGGGTCATTTTGGCCCCGTAGACCTTTACACTAATTAATATCCCGTAGGTTATGATGATCCCGTAGATCATCTTTTATTCTAGTCTTTGTTCAAATGTGTATACGTTTATATACGCATATGGCGTTAAGGCACCCCTTTTTATGTTTATAATTATTCACCTTTACTTTTTGGATTTCATTTGACCTTGACCGTAGTCTAAGGCTACATTGTTTTCTTTCGAATCATCTTTCCGACTTCTCGACTTCCAACTTCGATTTACACGTCGGTTTTTTTTTTTTTTTTTATACTTACCGTTACCCGGTTCATACTTATACCCCTTTACGTCCCATTACCCGGGTTCTTTTATTTTAATGTTTTTAACATTTTTTTTTTGTTTCGCTAGTTTGCGTTTTTCCTATGTATATTCCTTTATGAGCCATCACGTAGGTTCATTAATGTTTCGCGCTTCCATTATTCGGTTTGCGCTTACTTGCACTACCAAGTTTTTATACTTTATTTATCTCGTTTGACTTGTTCGTGTGAAATTTCATCACTTGTGAACATCAAACTCTGTTCTTTATTCGACCCGTTCAACTTTAAAATAGTTGAGCGTAGTTATTAACATTTCTGTTTGCAAATTCTCATTGTCTTTTAGTCATGACTCATATTCCGAGTCTTTTGACTTTCTGTTTCGCGTTCCCGTCTCTTGGTTTACGCATTCTTTCCAAATCCTACCCATTCATCGGGTATCCTTACCGTGATCCTTTTCAAGTAACCATTTCTATATGGTTTTAGACGTTATTTTAATTTAATTGGTCGTCTTAGCGAGACCCATCGCTTTTATTCAATCAAGTCCTTTATTCTTTATTCAATTCGTTTGACTTGTCCATGTGAATTTCATCACCTGTGACAGTCAAACTTTTATCCTTATACGTTAGCATTCCTATTAGTTGGTCTGTATTTCCATTTACTTTAATCTTTGTCCCTTCTCTCGGGCTCGTTATTCTAACGTAATACGCTCCCGTCATCCGACTTGCGTTTACGTTTGCTATCAAACATCTTATTTGTTTGATTCATTTGGGTACCTTTTTAATTCGTCCCATTCACCCCGTCCCTACTACATCGAATGTAAGTATGTCCATCATAAAAAGTTCATGACATCATGTGTTCACTGCTTACTTGGCCAGAGTAAGCGATCAACACATGACACACATGACCTTTTCATAATTTCCGCACTACACCCCATGTAAGTGACGCCTCTCATCTTTCTATATTCTGGACTTTCATTGGCAACCATTTATTTAGTTACCATTTAACAGTTATTTGATTTACATGTTTTATTCATGAACATATACAATGTTTTTTTTTTTTTTTTTAAACTAATATATAATCACATTTGTTAATGTGATTGCTACTTTTCTCAATAGTATTAAATTGAGAGTTTCCCACTTGGATAATTACCCCAATCCAAGTTTCCATATGAACAAATCTTGTTACTCATTTGTTAATCATCATCGTGAATGACACATTTTCTATTAAATTTCTCTTGGAAATCAGGTTTTCTAAGTTCTATCATATGTGTATGCAACCGTCATTACTTACGTGTTTGTTGCATATTGCTACTTGTGCAATTAAATTTTTAAAAGTGTGCACCTGGTAATGCTTGCCCCGACGGGCGTTTCTTGCCTTTAACTTTGTTCGCGGTCGTTACGCGATTTAGTCCTTGGTGAGCATGCTCCTCTTGTCATACTTTGGACCGTTCTTCTATCATATCCGTAATTTGTTAAGCTCTCGCTATCCTCATATGCGAGTGTCCTTCAACTAAAACACATACAAATGTTAGTAATTTCAACATTAAAGGATGCCCGTATTATAATACAAAGCTTTTTCTACTATACGCGTCAACATGCGTATTTTCGTCAACTATATCAATCATTTTAATTTGGGGTAACGTGTATCACATGATAGCCCTATGTGTTGTTTACAACACTTTAGCATGCTAAACTATTAACATACTTGTACTTACCGGATTTGCGATCAAGCCTCGAACCGAACACTTTATTCTTCTAACCTTGAGCTCTGATACCAACTTGTAACATCCTAGTTATTATTTAACATTTTACGTATAATTTAAACACATAATCATGTAATTACAATCACAATTATAATGAAAATACGGGCTTGTTAAAAAACTTTTATAATTTGAGCGATATACATAATGTGATTTAATTCGCCGTTTAGAATAACGACACAACAACGTTGCGGAAGCTTTATTAAACATGTGTTCGGTTCCTCATTGAGCTTGACGCTTGATCTTCATCCGGGCTCTCAGCGTACACCTGTGTTCAAAACCAACTCAACAGTTAGTTTTGATACTTTAAATAACGGTACCAATCAAGATAAATGATAATGGAAAGAAATCCCAAGGATAATCTCTTGATCCAAAACATTGGATTTCCAACTGGCCTCCACCGTAACTTACGGTGGCACCGTAAGTAAGTTACGGTGGTCTCTGTTTAAGACTTTCCCCACCGTAAATCAGTAGGGGGCTGCCGTAAAGCCTTCAGCTCCACCGTAACTTACGGTGGCACCGTAAGTTACGGTGGCCCCTGCATTCCAGCTTTCCTATTTTGCCGTTTATTTGCACGAAAACTTTCGTATCTTTCAAACCGCTTATCCCATCTTCACCTACGGTCAAAACCATGTAAATAATTAGTTTTGACACTTTAATAATCGAGTATAAACAAGTTCCGTGCTTAACGTAACAAAACAAGAAATTATTTTTGTTTTGTTTTCAGCCCCTTCACCCGGCCGTGTCAAAAAGTCACCCGGCCGTGTCAAAAAGTCACCCGGTTGTGTCAGTTAACATATATTTTTCACAGCCCAGCCACCCGGCCGTGTCAAAAAGTCACCCGCCCGTGTCAACTCTGCACGTCTATTTTTCATTAGTTCTTACCGAAACGGACATAACTCTCTCGTTTTTAATCCGTTTTACACGATTCTTTTTCCTACGCGTCCTTAATTTAATTCTCCATCATATGGAGTTAAAATCCGACATCCGGATTAACAAAAATTTAAGACTTTTAAGTCTTCGGCTTATTACCATTTTTACCCAAATTTTGACCCGTTCATGAATTCATCTAACAAACTTGATTGTGGCCCTTGTTTCTTTCGTAAACATAATATTATGATTATTTCCTATTGTACAAGGTTCAAATCACGGGTTATTACACATTCTTAACTCGTTTCGCTAATACTTCTATTTCGACCCGTTAAGGGTATTTACGCATTTTGGTCTAGAACTTGTGCTTTTCTTTTGATACTACAATATTTTCCATGTCTAATTAACTAGAAATATTCCACCACAACTATTTTGTGGTGGATTTAACATATGAACCCCTTTTTCCCAATTTTACCTATCGGTTGGTCATTTTTCCGCAATTAACTATTTCTAGGCGTTCGACCCGCAATTGTTTTTGCCTAGAATTTTTATACACATCTAAGGGTTTCAAACTCATAATATAAGTTTCTAGGCAACCTCTAAGGGTTGTCTACATTGTTTACCTATTAAGGGCTCTTTGGTCACATTTAGTCCTTCATTTTGAAATGAAGGATTTCGGCTAGATGTTAGACCTTCTTGCACTTTTAACTATAAATTCACGTATGCGTACCTGGCTCGGATCATAGTATTGACCCGTTTACATACTTCTTGCTTTAAATTTTCTAATTAAAGCAACGCAACACATGTTATTTCCTGAAATCACAAAACTCAACAAGCGATTGTCAATTGTTATTGCCAAATGGTGTTATCCACACCACTTGACCCATTTAGTCTAATTGACCATTTGTCCGTGTTGAGATGGTATTTAATTACCATTTCACCCCTTTTACCTATCCCGGTTTTCTTTGAACTTGTTTTACTTAAAACCGTTTTTAATTATTCGTCATTACATGACTAATTTACCATTTTCCCCTCATTCCAACTCTCATTGAATCGCGTCGGAATATCATATACCAACCACTTAGTAGCATTCATATCATTACTTGAAATTAAGTAACTTTGCAAATAATGTAAATGGGCGTAAGCTCTACTTACCTCGCATCCGAATACGTTTTCTTCTCGTGCTTGATTCGTTTGACCGCTTCTTTTCCAAGCCTCCACCTAGCTCGTTAGGCGACAAACTATCATTATTCACAAGGTGGTTAGATTAGTCATTTCAATTCACGACTATTCCACCTTACGTATTTAGTCAAACAAGGCAATTACGCGTTTCATTCGTAATCTCAACATATAACATTCACTTAGGCATTTTAACAAACACCTTGCGGGCATAATTTCTCACAATTTATTAACAAGCTCAATACTTGTCATTTAGCCATGGTTAACATCAACTAAGCATGTTTACATAAATTTTCACATTAACAAAAATCTGAATTTACTTCCTAGAACTCAAATTACACTAGAACCACAATTAAAATTCTTGTGTTTAACATGTTCCTACTACACCCACTTATCACCTTCAATGGTGATTGTGAATTCACAAGAAATAAGCATGATTTCAACATGTGATTGACTAGGGTTTTACTCCTAGACATTATATCATCCCTATTCTATCAAATTAACAAACATGAATCATCAAATTTCAGATTTCCCAAATTCATGAGAATTTCAAGTAGAGGATTTTCATGAATTTTCACATACCTTATGATCTCCTTTCAATGGGGATCACGAATATATGCTCGATTTTCGTTTTGGACTCGATTTGATCCTTCAATTGGTGGTTTTTGATGTGAACTAGGGTTTTGGGGAGCTTGAAGTCGCCCCCTGCCTTCTGATTGAACCCAACAACACAAACAAGTGTTGTGTTTTAATTTTTTTTTTGTTTTATTATTACTAGTTTTCACTTACACAACTTTAGTCCCTCAAGTTTCATTTTTCTTTTGTTTTAACATTTTAACTACTCATAAGTTGTCATTTAACTAGGTTAATGCCAATCCTGGTTAGTTTATTTTACCAATTTTATTTGTAACTAAATACAAATTTAAGAATGTGTATTTTCGGGATGTTACACCCTTCTTATTTTAAATCCACAATCCCTCTTATTAACTAAACCATACATTTCTAGTTAACTTAGCGGGTTTCGGGGATATTTACGACTAAGTTTATTTTAGGTCCCGTTAACTCAGACCTTTTATAAACTTTATTTATCCATAGACCTTTATTTATCTTTTTATTAAATATTAGGTTTATTTACTTAAAATTCCTAATATTCACCGGGTAAATTTTATTACTAATGGTACTTTACCCGTCTTTTAGTATTAACGGGGTTTGATTACCAAACCCGTTTTCGGGGTGTTACATCCTACCACCACGTCGAAGCTTCCCAACTGGACAGATAGTAAATCCAGAGCAAACTCACGCTCTCCCAATTCGATCACACAACCTCTGATAACTTCGTAGGCTTCTATCAGCTTTCCATTCGCCAATTCGATCGAGTACGGAATGTCTAACTTACTAGCGGCTAAACCAAGCATATTCTTAAATTCTAATGATACGAAGCTATAATCGGTGCCAGTATCAAATAAAACGGATGCATCGCGTTGGTTTACAGGGAACGTACCAGTAACGACATTGGGGTCCTGGCGTGCTTCCCTTGCTTCAATGTTAAACACTCTACCACGGGCTTGGTTTAACTCCAGGCAGTTCCTCTTGTAGTGCCCAAGATCACCACAGTTGAAGCATCCAGGCCTTTGCCCATTTCCACCACCATTTCCAACTTGATTGTTCCTCTGGTTACAATTTACAGCGCCCGCTTGATTAGCATTGTTGACTCTATTCCCCTCACCTCCATTGTTCCCTTGTGGGCGATTTCCATTTCCACCCCGGTTGGCGTTTCTATTTCCGAATCCTCCCTGGCCTCTCTGGCTAACAGTGGCCCAACAAGAATCCTTCAAGTGGCCAGTCTTTCCACAAGCTTCACAAACTTTCAAACCACAGCTGCCAGAATGGTGGCGCTGGCAGGTATTACACTTGGGCTGGGTGCCCATGTATCCTTTTCCTTTCTTCCCACTACCAGCTGTAACCTGAGCTGGCATGCTTGCTTCTCCTTTCTTAACCACCACACTAGTGCCTTGCTTGAAGTTCGAGAACTTCCGTTTGTTACCTCCGGATGACTCGACGTGAGTCTCCTTGCCAGGGTTTGCAAGTGTTTCTAGTCTAACGACTTCCGTAACGAGTGCCAAGCCCATCTTACTTGCAGCCATAGATGTTGGTGGCGTGGATGCTGTCATTAAGCTCAGGACTTGAGGTGTCAGTTCCCAAATGAAATGTCCTAATTTCCTCAATTCTGGTTCTACCAAGTACGGAACGACTCGTGCCAAATCATGAAGTCTTTGCATGAATTCCAACATTTTCGGACCTTCCATTATCAGGCTCTGGAATTCACCTTCTAACCTCTGTGTTTCTGTTTGGGTGCAATACTTCTTACGCATTATTCTTTTCAACTCATCCCAAGTCAACGCGTATGCTGTAGTTAGGCCCATTATTCGAACCTGAAGGTTCCACCATAATCGAGCTCCATCATGAAATAACTCAGAAACGTATGGGACTTGTTGTTCTGGCGTACAACCACTCATTCAAAAGATGGATTCCATACTTTCAATCCACTTCACAAAAGCTATGGCACCCCAGTGCCGTCGAACTTCGGAGGCTTGTAATTGAGGAAGTGCCGGTAGGAACAACCGTTATTTCCTGAGGTGCTTCTGCTAGGTACGGAGCGTAGGGCCTCGTGCTGTGCGATAGCTGCAGCAATTATCTTTTGAAGTTCCGCCTCTGAGGTGGGCATGCGCATTTCGCGTCTTGGCAGCATCTTCTAAAAGATGTTTTACGTAGGTTAGGTTATAGCAAGTCATGTGCACGTATGTATTCATCAATATCAGCACATAGCATCTCATGCTATAAATAGATCAGCCACATAACATCTCATGTCATAGAACATAAACAATAGATCACTGCGATTTGCACTGCCACAAATCGAGACCAAAATGTAAAGCTTACAAGTACACAACTGTATCATACAACATCAATGACTTAGTAGGGGACGACCCTACACAAGTCGTGAGATCGCTGGACGTATTCAGGAATCCTTGGTTTGTCCATCTTCAAATTCCAGAACTCCACCTCAAACTTTTGGATTCCATTCCTAGAACCACATTTCTTCTCAATTATTTCCTTGAGCTCGTCCCAGCTTAGTGCATAAGCAGCATTCTGTGCCAAGGCCTGAACCTGGTGGTCCCACCATGAGAGTGTGCCATCTAGAAATGACCCCGAGGTAAAGGTAACACTCTGTTGGGGCGAACAGTTAGTCATTCTTAGAATGGAGTCAATCTTTTCGGGCCAACGAACAAATGCATCGGCGCCTCCTGTCTCGTCGAAGTTCTAAGGCTTGCAGTTCAGGAACTGCTTATAGGTGCGGTCAGTTGGAGGGTTATTTCCAGTAGTGCCATTGCTGTGCTTAGAGCGGAGTGCTTCATGTCATGCATTTGCCTGTGAGATGCATTTTTGCAGCTCGGCTTCTATCCTTGGCAACGTACCGGTGTTTGTGTCACGCCTGGGTGGCATTCTCTTCTGCCGAAAAGGGCATGAAGTGGGTTAGACAACTTTCCAATTGTCTATGAGATACATAGCACCATGAGCCATCATGTACTCACCCAATTTTACACGTAAATATACTCAATGTATGGGTGGGAAAATAAATTTCTGAGCCTTCACACAGGCTTGCCACTGGCTTGTTGCTTGAAATAGAATGAACTCGAGGCTTCATCGCCTTGGCCACTCGTGTTCGAGTTATTTCCTGCTACATTGGTTTTCATTCGCTTGACCCGCAGAGTCCACCAGGATTTCTGTGCACTACAAGTCGTTATTACGTGGGCCCCCGTAATAATAAATTGTCTTGCACAGTTACCCCAAATTTTCTCTCGTCCAAGCAGATGATCAATCAAGGAGCAACAGCAGGTGCATCGGCATGAACAGGGTCATTCTCCAATGCGGTGTTAGGAGCAACGCCTGGCTTAGGGGCCACGGCTGGCTCCGGATCAACAAACTCCATCTCAAAAACAGCTGGATCAACCATCACAGAGGGTTACAGGATCCTCCAAGGGCTGCTCTAAGTGTATGAACTCAAGGTCATGGTCTGGATCAAAACCAGATGGAAGAACAGGATCACCCTCAATACTGTGATCAAACTCAAAGCTGTGTGCGGGAATCGGTGCAGCTGATGATGCCGTATCAGGGTCGGCATCGTGTGAATGGTGCTGCACTCCCTGTATATGCGAAAATGCGGATGTCAGGAACTCAAATGAGTCTGGGACAGGGGAATGGGAATGAGTTTCCCCTGCAGGAGCGTCCGCAAGCAGTAGGCTAATACCAGCAGCAATAGGGCCTCGCCCTCGAATGGGTCCTCCTCTAGTAGATCGTTATCGTCGTCAGAGGCCACGTCGGGGGGCATATCAACAATGGGATAAGCGGCAAGGGGCACAGGAGCAGGGATCACCGTGAGTGGCAAATTCCCAACAAGATGGCCATCAGTAGGCTCTGCTACGACATCAGGCAGCGCAAAGGGGCTGAAAGTCGTCATTGTCTGTGCCGGTAGTATCGGAAATGTACACCTCGTGCTCCGATGAAACTATGTCGTCTGATACTATGGCCATGGGATTCATAGTGTCCATCTTTCTAGTACATGATGAAAGCATGACGTGTAACAACTGCCACTAAAATCAATAATTAGGACGATAATTAGTCAATAAGAAAACCCTAATTGAGACACCCAAGTAATTCTGCATAAGCCCTAAAATTTTCAGAACAATCGGAATCAGGATCAGGGCCCCTAAAACTCAAGGGGGGCAAACCCTAGTTGATAATTATCAACAGAAAACGAATGTTTAATTCTGATTGGCCAATTCATTTGATTCACCCAAGCTATAACCGAGCCTAGGCAGCCTATGAATTAGACTGCTTAGCTTACGGACCGTAAGGGTCAGGGCATACGGTCCGTAAGCATGTCTCAAAAATTACTATAAATAGCCGACATCGGCACTTACCTGTAGAAGTTAAAACGTCGCTCAGATTCTGTCTGTACGTCGTGTTACACTACAATCAGTTCACAACACACACACACGATCACGAGGTGCTGCCGCAATCAGGGTAATAACTCGATCGCTATTACGATTCAACGTCTGACCGATTATAACTATCCAACGATTGTCCGAGTGCTGCTCAAATTGAGCTTGTACTTTGTTATTCATTGTGATTTCAACTTGAATGTTTGAGTGCTGTTCGAATTCGGAATATGCTCTGTCATTCGTTGTGAATCCATTGAATTATTAAGTATCGCACTTGATAATAGTTGTGAGGGTTTAATCTCGTGAATTGACGTAACTGTTGAATTAGTTACTAATCCCGTTTGTGTGTGCATTGTTATTTAAATTAGGTTAGAAGGCTAATCAGTAAAGCTTATACTCTGCTCGTAAATCTACAATGTGAGTCATTATCTTTTTATCAACTGTTTTACAAAACTCCAAATTATTTTCAAAGTTATAGTTACAATGATTAAGTCTATGTAATCACTAAGTTACAGCCGGTATGTGGGTTTTTGTATACATTACTTATTTCCCGTCACACTTGGACAACGAGTTAGCCAAGGGGTGATCTGACCACAGTCACAGACACCATTTGGACAACGACATAGCCAATGGGTAGTCGAGTGACAAATACTGTGGGTAGTTGGTTTGATATCAGAAACATTGTAATTCCCCTTAATACTGTAAATTATAACAAAAGGTGTCGTTTTCAGTAAAATGAATGATTCACTCAGTATTTCCCCGCTGACAAAACCTTTTTCAAACATGTTTCAGGTGATCTGGTATGAGCAAAGAAAAGTGCCGTGGAGCACTCCCAGCTTAGAAAAGTGGCTCAATGTAAATAAATAAATGAACATGTTTTGAAAATAAAGATTTCCCTAAGAAATCACATTATTGTAAATTTCGGGAATTTATCCCTAAGTTATGAAACGAGCAGTTTAAATTATTGAAAGATCCTGTTTTAAAAAGACTTCCGCTGTCGCCTAAATTAAATACCACGGGATTCCTGTCCCGCGGCTCCTGAAACGGATCAAACCGGGTCGGGGGCCGTGACAGGAAAAGGTGGTATCAGAGCCACTGTTTTAAGCTTACTGATTAAGCTCACTTTTCTAATTAATTTAAGCCTATTGAAAAACTATTAGGAAAATTTTATTTGTCATTCTGTGAATATATGCTTATTAACTGATTAATTGTTAAAATTACAGTATGGGTAAACAAAAGATTTCTGCTATCTACCGCAAATTAGATAGTACACCTAAAGAACAGGGAACCTCTTTCTCCAAATCTCCCACCGGTTTAGAAGAAGGAATCTTTGTTCGTAAGGCAAATTATGAAAACCCGCTTACACCGGAGAAAAGGAATTTGATTATTAGAAAAGGTCAAGAGAAAAAGAAACCCCAACCCAAGAGAGTGAGGTTTAACCCAGAAATTCAGAAAATTAGCAATAATCCACCAGGGGAAAATAATTAGATGAAAAATGGGCAAATCTGTATCTGCTCGCTACTATAGCAGAAAATGCAAATCTTTAAGCTCTAAATCTAGAAATAAGTACTTCCCAGTAAATAAATAAATAAATCTGAGTGTGTTCTGTTTGCTGTTATGTTGTACAAATTGGTGTGCAATAAAAATGTTTATTTGTTAAGCTTTGTTCCAAAGTTTTAACTTGGCATTTTTGTGCATTTTGCATATATGCTACACAGCATGAGTGAGCTATCCGAGGCGTTTCAGAACCTCAACCTCTATCCTGTGCCAATTGAAGTCTCCCACAACTTCACTGGTTACATTGCTGACATAGAGGAACCTCTGGAATTCCAAGCTCCACCGCTGGAAAAAGCAAAACCTAAAAAGAGAAGAAGATATGTAGGATGGAGGAAAGTGCGCAGAAGGAAACCTAGGAGACTCCCTAAAATAGAAAATCCTGTAAGTGTGAGCAAGGGAAAGGAAATAGAATCCGGAGAAAGTTCCAAACAAGCAGGGACAGAAATAGGGATAGACCTAAAGCAAAAGGGAATAGAGATCGGAGAAAGCTCTAAACAGCCTGAAGAAATCACATTTCAGGACGAAATAGACCGCCTACTGGATAATTGTGATATACTAGAGCCTATCAACGATAATCTCTTTTCTTATCCTGCTACAGACCAACTCCCAATAAACCTAGGACCAGCTATTCCAGACCCACTAGTTCACACCTGACCATTAGGCCAAATGGAGGAATGGTGGACCAATGACTGGCAATTCCAAAATATAGTCAATAGTCCCTATAGTTTTCTCCCACAGTTTGATCCAGAACCTATCCCTAATCCGCCAATGAGCTATGAAAATTTAGCTGAACTGCGTGAGTTTGGTGAAGAACTGATAGGCACCGGGAATAGGATTCGGGAAATGGGGGAACAAATCTCCTGGAAGTACGACGAGAGGGAGCGTCGTTACTGAAACTGCCAGTGAACCAAAAGATAGGAGGGGTTTGGAGAAGTTTGTTTGTATTATTACTAATATAGTAAAACTGACTCTGTAAAATGGGCAATAAAACAATTAAGATAAACAGTGTGTATTGAAGCAGGTATAATATATAAAACAAAACAAAAGTCGAGGCATCAACAATTTTGGCTATGCTTGCATGTTATAATGATTTATGTATTTATCTGTGATTTTGTTATCAATAATTAGACACTAATAATTCCTACTAATTAGCAGATGGAAAACGCTAATAGTGAACCAGTTAATGAAGTAAATCAGTCTGAGCAAAATCAGGAAGATCAATATCTAACTAGACAAGATATTGAGAACTTTATTGCTCAAGGGATAGCCAATGCTATTCCAGAAATTGTGGCTGCTGTTCAAAAACCTGCCGAACCACAGCAATTAATTCCTAGTAAACGTACTCCGAAAGATAATGGCAGTAACAGCATAAATGGAGGCGGCAATCATGACGATCATGATCCGCAACAGGCCCCACTCCCTAAGAGAATGAAAGCTGCAATGCCTGGTTGCACTTACAAAGAATTTCTTGCCTGTAAACACGCAGAGTTTGCAGGTAATGAAGGGGCAACTGCAACACTGCGTCGGTTAGAGAAAACCGAGGCAGTAATTGCAATAAGTAAATGTACTGAAGAAGATCAAGTGATGTATGCTTCGAATCTATTCAAAGAAGGGGCGCTAGAATGGTGGAACACGGTGCTACAAGCAAAAGGAAGAAGGGTGGCCTATGCAATGAATTGGGAAGAATTTAAGAGTCTTGTCGAAAGAAAATTCTGTCCCGAATACGAGAAGGAACAAATGGCAAACAAGTTCCTGAGCCATCATATGATAGGTGTAGACTGTCGAGGATATACTTCGACATTCTTCGAATATGCGAGAGTGGTACCTTCCCTGGCTTCGCCAGAACCGGTACTCATTTCCCGTTATATTTGGGGATTAATTGGAGAAATCCGTAACATCGTTAAAGCTGCGAGACCACGCACGATTGACGATGCTGTGGAATTAGCTAATACCTTAACCGATGAACTAGTCCGCACCAGAGAAGAAGATCACAAGAAGGAATTGGCTCAGAAGATTACCCAAGGATTTCGTGTGAGTAATAATAGCAATCAATTCAAGAAAAGAGGAACCGGGCAATCCTCGTCACCTCCTTTCTGCAGAAATTGCAAAAAGAAACACTATGGATAGTGCAATATATTTTGCAACTTCTGCAAGGCGAAAGGACATCGGGAAGAATACTGCAGAAGGAAAACAAGAATCTGTTATAACTGCGGAGAAACATGGCATATCAAACCTGAATGTCCTAAGTTAGCCCAACCAACAGACAATAAAGCTAAAACGGCTGATGGAATTACCAAGAAGAATGCTCGCGCATTCCAGCTGACCACTCAAGAAGCCGAACTTATTCCAGACGTGATAGCGGGTACGTTCTTAGTGCATAACGTCTATGCAAAAGTATTATTTGACTCTGGTGCAAACCAAAGTTTCATTAATACTGCATTCTGCCAAGCTCTTAACTTACCTCTAACTCACCTTAGGCAGATTTATACAGTCGAAACAGCAGAAGGGAATTCTGTTAACATAGATAAGGTTCTGCAAGAAGGAGAAATAGAACTGTTAGGCCATAAATTTTCTGCAAACCTGTTACCTATGAATTTAGTCGGATTTGATGTAGTATTAGGAATGGATTGGTTAGTCACCAACCATGCTCGAATCCTGTGTGATAAGAATTCCGTAGAAATCCGTACCCCCACAGGAGAAGTAATATTAATTTGAAGAGATAGACTTCGGAAGCCACTGAAATTCATTTCTGTAATGAAATTGGCTAGTTATTCAAGGAAACAAGAAATGGTGTATATGATTTCTGTAATCATTAACACTAAAAGTAAGGAACTCCAGGACATCCCTATAGTTTCAGAATACCCAGATGTTTTTCCAGAAGAATTACCTGGTTATACCACCTGATAGGGAAGTAGAGTTTAGAATTCATTTAATTCCAGGTACTACACCAATAGCTAAGACACCTTATCGATTAGCACCTAACGAAATGCTAGAATTGAAAAAGCATGAGGAAAATTACATGACTCATGACCTAGAATTAGGAGCCATAATTTTTGCCCTTAAAATTTGGAGACATTATCTGTATGGAAGTAAGTTTACTATCTATACGGACCATAAGAGTTTAAGGTATATATTTGGGCAAAAAGAGTTAAATATGAGGCAAAGAAGGTGGATGGAAATCTTAAGTGATTACGACTGTGATATTCAATATCACGAAGGAAAGGCAAACGTAGTCGCAGACGCCTTAAGTCGTAAGTATCAAGAAAAGCAAAAGCGAGTCCGTGCTCTTAGGTTAAATCTACAATTAGATTTAATGGAACAATTGAAGAAAATTCAGGGAACGACAATCAAGGACGATGCCGAAGGAATGAAAGGTTATCTAAAGGAATTAGAACAAGGAAAAGATGGAATTTGGAGATTCCACTAGAAACGAATTTGGGTACCTAAACAAGGAGAATTAAGAAATAAGATTTTAGAAGAATCTCATAAATCAAGGTATGCTGTACATCCAGGAAATAATAAGATGTACCAAGATTTAAGAAATAAATTCTGGTGGATAGGAATGAAAAAGGATATAGCCGAATACGTATCTAAGTGTCTAACCTGTTCACAAGTTAAAGCCGAACATCAGAAACCTTCAGGACTACTACAACAGTTAGAAATGCCTGTATGGAAATGGGAACTCATAACAATGGACTTTGTTACTAAGTTACCCAAAACCAGAAAAGGTAATGATGCTATTTGGGTAATTGTGGATCGATTAACCAAATCAGCTCATTTTCTACCAATGAAGGAAACCTTTAGCATGGAAAGGTTAGCCAAGTTATACGTAGATGAAGTAGTATCCTTACATGGAGTCCCACTCTCCATTGTGTCTGATAGAGATAGTCGTTTCACTTCCCGTTTCTGGACAAGTTTCCAAGAAGCAATGGGAACTCGACTCAATTTAAGTACTGCATATCATCCTCAAACAGACGGACAAAGTGAAAGGACGATACAAACCCTGGAAGACATGCTCCGAGCATGTGTAATTGACTTTGGTGGTAATTGGGATAGCCGTTTACCATTAATTGAATTCTCCTATAACAATAATTATCATTCGAGCATCAAAGCTGCTCCATTCGAAGCACTGTATGGACGCTAGTGCAGAACTCCCGTTTGTTGGGCAGAGATAGGAGAAAGTCAGTTATCAGGTCCAGAGATTTTACAAGAGACCACAGACAAAATAACTCAAATCAGGAAAGACTGAAGACTGCTAGAGATCGTCAAAAGAGTTATGCGGACAATTGCCGCAAGCCGTTAGAATTCCAAGTTGGAGACAAAGTACTATTAAAAGTATCCCCTTGGAAAGGAGTAGTACGATTTGGTAAGAAAGGAAAACTGAGTCCAAGATATGTTGGACCATTCCCATTGATCCAACAAATCGGACCAGTAGCTTATCGGTTACAACTACCAGAAGAGTTAGCTGGAGTACATGATGTGTTTCATGTATCCAATCTCAAGAAATGTCTATCAGACGAATCCCTGGTAGTACCTCTTCAAGATATAGAGGTAAATGAAAAGCTGAAATTCGTAGAGAAACCACTACAGATCGAAGATAGAAAAATCAAGTTTCTCAAACATAAACGACTAGTACTAGTAAAAGTCAAATGGGAATCCAAGAGAGGACCAGAATATACTTGGGAACTGGAATCAGAAATGAAGCGAAAGTACCCTCATCTATTTCAGTAAATCTCGAGGACGAGATTTTTCTCAAGGTGGGGAGGATGTAACAACTGCCACTAAAATCAATAATTAGGACGATAATTAGTCAATAAGAAAACCCTAATTGAGACACCCAAGTAATTCTGCATAAGCCCTAAAATTTTCAGAACAATCGGAATCAGGATCAGGGCCCCTAAAACTCAAGGGGGCAAACCCTAGTTGATAATGATCAACAGAAAACGAATGTTTAATTCTGATTGGCCAATTCATTTGATTCACCCAAGCTATAACCGAGCCTAGGCAGCCTATGAATTAGACTGCTTAGCTTACAGACCGTAAGGGTCAGGGCATACGGTCCGTAAGCATGTCTCAAAAATTACTATAAATAGCCGACATCGGCACTTACCTGTAGAAGTTAAAACGTCGCTCAGATTCTGTCTGTACGTCGTGTTACACTACAATCAGTTCACAACACACACACACGATCACGAGGTGCTGCCGCAATCAGGGTAATAACTCGATCGCTATTACGATTCAACGTCCGATCGATTATAACTATCCAACGATTGTCCGAGTGCTGCTCAAATTGAGCTTGTACTTTGTTATTCATTGTGATTTCAACTTGAATGTTTGAGTGCTGTTCGAATTCGGACTATGCTCTGTCATTCGTTGTCAATCCATTGAATTATTAAGTATCGCACTTGATAATAGTTGTGAGGGTTTAATCTCGTGAATTGACGTAACTGTTGAATTACTTACTAATCCCGTTTGTGTGTGCATTGTTATTTAAATTAGGTTAGAAGGCTAATCAGTAAAGCTTATACTCTGCTCGTAAATATGCAATGTGAGTCATTCTCTTTTTATCAACTGTTTTACAAAACTCCAAATTATTTTCAAAGTTATAGTTACAGTGATTAAGTCTATGTAATCACCAAGTTACAGCCGGTATGTGGGGTTTTGTATACATTACTTATTTCCCGTCACACTTGGACAACGAGTTAGCCAAGGGGTGATCTGACCACAGTCACAGACACCATTTGGAGAACGACATAGCCAATGGGTAGTCGAGTGACAAATACTGTGGGTAGTTGGTTTGATATCAGAAACATTGTAATTCCCCTTAATACTGTAAATTATAACAAAAGGTGTCGTTTTCAGTAAAATGAATGATTCACTCAGTATTTCCCCGCTGACAAAACCTTTTTCAAACATGTTTCAGGTGATCTGGTATGAGCAAAGAAAAGTGCCGTGGAGCACTCCCAGCTTAGAAAAGTGGCTCAATGTAAATAAATAAATGAACATGTTTTGAAAATAAAGATTTCCCTAAGAAATCACATTATTGTAAATTTCGGGAATTTATCCCAAGTTATGAAACAAGCAGTTTAAATTATTGAAAGATCCTGTTTTAAAAAGACTTCCGCTGTTGCCTAAATTAAATACCACGGGATTCCTGTCCCGCGGCTCCTGAAACGGATCAAACCAGGTCGGGGGCCGTGACATGACGTTTGTAACACAAACACATATACGTATAACAATCAATCATATAATCATATAAACATGTTAGTCAATAATAAACAATCAAATAATTCTCCTAGTCCCACTAGCCTCCCAGTCTCCTAGACTGATACTCCTAGTCCCACTAGCCAAATTCCTCCCAGTCTCTAAGACTGCTCTATCATCTACCTCGACCTCTCAGATCGAGCCTCGGCCTCCAAGACCGAGCCTCAGCCTCCAAGACTGAGCCTATTCTCCCTAGTCTCACTAGCCATCTACCTCGATCTCTTTGATCGAGCCTCGGTCTCCAAGACCGAGCCTCAGCCTCCAAGACTAAGCCTACTCATCCTAGTCTCACTAGCCATCTACCTCGATCTCTTAGATCGAGCCTCGGTCTCCAAGACCGAGCCTCAGCCTCCAAGACCGAGCCTCAGCCTCCAAGACTGAGCCTACTCATCCTAGTCTCACTAGCCATCTACCTCGATCTCCTAGATCGAGCCTCGATCTCCAAGACCGAACCTCAGCCTCCAAGACTGAGCCTAAAAATAAATAAATAAAATGTGCTCAACATTTGTTTATAAAAAGGTTTTGGATCTGGACTTAAGTGGTAAGCAGTAAAAAGGTTTTCGTGAGAGCCCTAGTGATCATAGTCTAGACTCGAGAAGGAATCCTAGTTCGCTATGATCAGGGCTCTGATACCAAGCTGTCATACCCTGGCTTTGCGGAAGCGTGGTTAATTTGGTGTGACTTCTTAATACCATAGCTTAACCATAACAAAGCTACATGAATAAAAACCATGCAAGATCATCCATTTAATTATGTTTTAAAATCCAAAAACAATAACATTGTTTTAACGGGAAAACACCCTAACAACCATAACCTTGTTCAACAAACATTACAAACTCAAACATAACATAAACATGGTTTAAGGACTGTGACTTGTCCAGGAAAGAGTCACATTCCCTAAACCCGGATGACCTCGGAAATAGTGCAGCGGGAAAACGTGCCATACCGTGCCAGATCCTTTAATTCCCTGAAATACATGTAAGTTGAAAAATCAACAATAATGTTGAGCGAGTTCATGTGTAGCGAGTAAGTAAAACCTTTGTAAAATGACTGTATGTATGAAAATTCCTGGTATGTAGCAATAAGGAAAACGAGATCAATTAATGTGTAGCTAATACATTAATAAGTGAAATGGCCTAGGAAGTACTCAAACCTGTAACGCGAATTTCATACCGGTCCTTCCGGCGGAACGACATAGTCACCACATGCAGCCACACGCTGGCTCATGCGTGGGGCTCGCAACACCCGATAGATCTATCACTCATGCCTCTCGGTCCTTGTACAAGGATTAATGGTCTTACGATAATAGCCTACCCATTCACATGATCTAGGTAATAACCCTCCTTACGCTAACCATACCATGTAATAAGTATTCGTAATCAAAGTAACATGTATTTCACCCCCGTAGTTTAGAAAACTGAAAACAGTTAAGAGAAAAGGGGGACATGAACTCATAGTCGGTGCGTCTCTACCAAGTATGTCTCTGAAAGCAAGCAGCTGTGCAACGACCTACAGGTTCTAACTCTATTAGACGGACGGCCGTGCCTTAGCTTTATGGTTTTCGTTTTAGGAAATAGTTAGACAACTATTTCGTGTTTACATTCTGTGCATACTTGGTAATATTTTCCTTCCCAAGGATGGGGGATTTTAATACATGTGTGTTCGTAATATCTTATTAAGTCTCACTTAATATATATTTTTTTCTAACTCCAAAATATAAATATTTTTCTCAAAAATATTATATTTTTACTTCACAAAATTCTCCCAAAATAATACTTTGTCAAATATACGCGTTCATAATTATTTCCGTAAAATGCGTAAGTTACGTCTTAACGATCGAGTGGTAACAGTAATTACCGGTGTAACTTATATATTTATCGTGAAAGCGTTCGTATTATTTTGGATCCGTTAACGTTTGATAATATTATTTTTACCCTAAAAATTATATTATATACTTCACAAAATAATGACAAATAATGTTGTGAAAATATATTTACTAAATATATATTTATCACCTTTAATTTTGTGAAAATCCCACCTCCGATATTTTGTAAATAAAGTCGTGGCGAAACTTATATTTCGAAAACATGTCAAAAAGTATTTCTAACACTTATAGTGAAAATATTTCAAAGTGTTAGGTTTTTAGGAAAATTTCGCCAGAGTTTCCTCTGTAACTGGAGGTGGCCACGCTTTCAAGCGTATCATCTTCTTTTACAAATCAATTCAACAACTTCTTTATTCGATCAAAACAATTTTCAACACAACAAACTAGTTAACAAAAAATGTAATTCGCATAAATTTCATGAACTTGTAGTTTTCTAAAATTATAGTGTAAATCTCATCATTTTTAGCGGATCTTTATATATATTAGTCCGACCCCGTAAAAACCTCGTTTTTAGAGAAAATCCGTCTTTACAACTTCTTGTAAATTTTACAAAAATTGTTATTTTGTCGAAACTTTGCGTTACACAAGTGTTTACACACTTGTGGTTTATAGAAATCACACTTGTTAGTGTAAGATCCGTTTTTAGAAAACATGATTTCTTTGACACTTGGTCCTTTGAAATTACCACTTGTAGATCCATAGATCTACTAGTTTTAAACACTATTTTACGAGTAAAAACGCTTTTACACAAGTTCATGATTCTTGTGTGGTAGAGTTTCACACTTTAACCCTTGTTTCTTTCAAAACAACCTTATGTCATGATCCATGATCATGACCAACCCGGGTTAAATGATGATCCGAGCTACCACAACATAGATCGGGTCCGAATAACCACACAAAATCAATACTACAACATTTACACATCACATGAGCTTTTAACCATCTTTTAAGTGCTTTTAGTAAACTTTAAAGCTTCATTTTGCAAGATTTCGAGTTTTAATCGTTACACATCATATTAACCACTCTAGATTAGTTCAAGAAGGTGTTTTAAGTGACATACCACTAGCTCGAGGCTAGGGAAGAATCTAAGCGCAAATAGGGTGGACAAAAGCTAGAGAAAGAGGTCCTTCGCCTTCTGGTTGCACCAAACCTCCTAATACGTGACCCTTGATGCTTGTATGTTCTTGAAATGTGAAGATGGAACTCGAAAATGGATGATGGATGGCTAGGGGAGTTCGGCCGAAGCCTTTAGAGAGCAAGAGAGAGGTGTGTGTGTTGTAAATGGAATGTGAATGTTCTAATGTATAACCTCTACTACTTATAGATAAACATAAGATTAATGTCCAAGAGTCCTTGTGTCACAAAGATATTAAGCATTGTTGATTAAAATAATCAAAAGGAACTAAGTGTGTTCCCCTTCTAGTTGGGGCCGGTTAGCAGGGGGGGTTCTAGTTTGTTTCCAAGTATTAGTTAGCTTAGAGTTAGGTTAAGTAAGTTAGTTAGGTACTTAACCCGGTTAGTTGTGTGATGTGCTTTATGGCGGGTGTTAGGGTATTCAGGGACCCTAACTGGCTCAGAAAAAGATAAATAATGTTTATGGCAATATTTTCATGCCACGGGTAAAGTCCGGTTGTTCGGTTGGATAGTAATCTGTTAAAGTGCCTAACAAAGCTTTTAAGTGTCGTTAATACCATTTTTAGTGACACAACTTATTCCCGACACTTTGGAAGGTGTCTAGTAATATTTTTCTCATGTTTTGGCACTTTATCAGCTAGCTAGAAGCTGAATTGTTTATTAAAGTGCTAAGTTTTGTGCTCAGTGTACGTTTTAGGCACATCCAGTCACTATAACTTATTCCTAGAGACGCAGTTCTACAACCCTTGTATCCCTACACTCACTATGGGTGTAGTAAAATATTTCTGGCTCATACAGGCCTTAGAGGCAGTGTCTGCCTGATGCTGGCTTTATCAGCATGTTCAATAGGTTATCCGTTCATAGTGCTACTGTGCTTTTATGCATCATGTTTGTCACTAGAGTTCAGTATGTAAATAAGGTAGTGACGGTAATTAAAGTATGATGCAGGTATATACAAGTATCAGAAATCAAGTAGCAGTTCATCAGTAATTTCAAGCAAGCACAGTAATTAAGCATCAATTAATTATTAATTAAACCGTACGGATACCTGGTTTAGTGAGGGTTGTCACAGTTGAGGAGTATATCAAGAGCAGGATAAGCAGCCAAAGGTATGGGGGCAGGGATCTCTACGAGCGGTAGGTCCCTAGCAAAAGGGCCATCAGCGGGCTCGTCAACAGCATCGGGTAACGCAAAGGGCTGGAAGTCATCCTCATCTGTGCTAGTAACATCTGATGTGTGGACCTCATGCTCCGAAGACTCTAGGTTGTCTGATACAATGGGCCTAGGGCCCATGGTGTCCGAATCGCCAGTGCCTGATGAGTCCATGGTGTTTGTATAACACAAATATGCACAAATAATCAATCAAACAATCAGGTAAACACATTAGTCACCAATTAAGCAATCAAATAATTCTTCTAGTCCCACAAGCCTCCCAGTCTCCCAGACTGACCTTCCTAGTCCTACTAGCCTCCCAGCCTCCCAGACTGCTCTTCCTAGTCCCACTAGCCAATTCTCCCAGCCTCTCAGACTGACTCCCTAGTCCCACTAGACAACTACCTCGGCCTCCCAGACCGAGCCTCGGCCTCCCAGACCAAGCTTCAGCCTCCCAGACTGAGCCTATATATAAGAAATAAAATTTGCTCAACATTTGTTTATAAAAACGTTTTGGATCTGGACTTAAGTGGTATGCAGTGTAAAAATGTTTTCGTGAGAGCCCTAGTGATCATAGTCTAGACTCGAGAAGGAATCCAAGTTCGCTATGATCAGAGCTCTGATACCAAGCTGTCACACCCTGGCTTTGCGGAAGCGTGGTTAACTTGGTGTGACTTCTTAATACCATAGCTTAATCATAACAAAGCTATATGAAAATAAAACCATGCAAGATCATCCATTGATTTAAGTTTTGAAACATAAGTAACACAACATTGTCCTACGGCGTCGACTCATGCAATGGGAAATACAACTTAACAACATAAAACATATTGTTTAAAAGACACAACACCAACATGAAATAAACGTAGTTTAAGAACTGTGACTCGTCCACGAAAAAGTCACATCCCTTAAACTTGGATGACCTCGAAGTCTTATGCAGCGGGAAAACGTAACATACCGCGCCAGATCTTTAATTTCCTGAAATACATGTAAGTTGGAAAAATCAACAATAATGTTGAGCGAGTTCATGTGTAAGTGAGTAATAAAACCTTTGCAAGTATAAAATCCTGGTATGTAGCAAATAAGGAAAAAGAGATCACCAATGGTTTGCAAGGCCATTGATATGTGTGAGTGCAAGTAGGAAGACTCAAACCAAGCGGATTTATGCGTTGGGCACAAATAAGGATTAATGGCCTCAAGTTTCTGCCTACCCAGATAGATCTACCGCTACTGTCCCTCGGTCCTACAATGAGGATTAATGGCCTCAAGTTTCTGCCTACCCACTCACATGATCTAAGCAGTAACCCTCCTTACGCTAACCATACCATGTGTAAAGTACTCGTAAACATAGTAACATGTATTTCACCCCCGCAGTTTAGAAAACTGAAAATAGTTAAGAGAAAAAGGGGGACATAAACTCACAGTGGTGCGTCTCTACCAAGTAAATCTCCTGATCAAACCGCTGTGCGACGACCTACACGTACTAATTTCTATTAGACGGACGGCCGTGCCTTAGCTTAAGGTTTAAGTTTTTGAGAAATAGTTAGACAACTATTTCGTGTTTACATTTTGTAGATACTTGGTAATTATTTTCCTTCCCAAGGATGTGGGATTTAATACATGTGCGTTTGTGTATCTTCGGAATATATTATTAAGTCTCACTTAAAAATATATTTTAATCCTTTCTCCAAAATATAAATATTTTTCCCAAAAATATTATATTTTATTTCATACAATTTTCCAAAATAATATCCTTGACAAAATACGCGTTCATTAATATTTTCTGAAAATACGTAAGTTACGGATAAACATCGGGTGGTAATAATTATACCGTTGTAACTTAAATATTTATCGTAAAGGCGTTGTATTATTTTGGAGCCGTTACTATTTGGTAATATTATTTTTACCCTAAAAATAATATTTGTATAGTTCACAAAATAATCATAAAAATTACACAAGTGTTGTTATGAAAAATATATATACTAAATATATATTTATTAAGTTTTATTTCGTGAAAACCCCACCTCCGATATTTAGAAATTTTGTAAATAAAGTCATGGCGAAATTTACATCTTTGAAAACAAGTTAAAAATGCATTTCTAACACTTGTGATGAAAATATTTCCAAGTGTTAGGTTTTTGGAAAAATTTCGCCAGAGTTTCCCCTGTAACTGGAGGTGGCCACGCTCTCAAGCGTATCATTTTCTTTTAAAATTCAAACCAACAATTTTCTCTATCAACACTAACAGTATCCAAACCATCAAACTAGTCAATGTATATATAAATCGCAAAAATACATGAACTTGCGGTTTATCCAAAATATGTAGTAACTTTCCGTTATTCTTAGTGGACCTTTGTATAGATCAATTCGGTTTCTTGAAAATCTTGTTTTTAAAGAAGCTTCGTCTTTACAACTTCTTGTCAACACTTACAAAAATAGTTCCTTTGTCAAACTTTGTGTTACACAAGTGTTTACACACTTGTGTGTTTACGAAAATCATTCTTATTCATGAAAAATCCGGTTGTAAAAATATGTTTTCTTTTGACACTTGGTCCTTTGAAAATACCGTTTGTAGATCCGTTAGTTTTGAACACTATTTCATAAGTAAAATCGTTTTTACACAAGTTCATGCTTCCTAAGTGGTAGTGTTCATCATTTAACCCCTTTTTACACTTAACATACTCTATGTCATGATTCATGAACATGACTAATCCGGGTTAGATGATGATCCGAGCTACCACAACATAGATCGGCACTAAATAATTACAACAAGACAAGTTTTACAAGATTTACACAATCCTTATGCTTTTAACCAACATTTTCATCATTTATGTAAACTTTTAGTATGTCTTTTTGTAAGTTCATGACTTTTAACCGACAAAGTTCGTTTTAACCACTTTAGAATAGATCAAGAGTGTGTTTGAAGTCACTTACTACTAGCTCGAGGCTAGGGAAGAAACTAGTCGAAGATTGGGTGGATAAAAGCAATGTGGTGAGGTCCTTCACGATCCGAACGCACCAAGCTTGCTTGTATGAGATCCTTCACCCTTGTATGTGCTTGGAAATGCAAGATCAAAACTCGAAAATGGATGGATGCTTGTGGGCGTTCTCGGCCGAAAGTTCCAAGGGAGGGAGAGAGAGTGATTTGTTGAGTTTGTGTGTTGGTTATGTTGTGTTTAGGTTGTAACTTATAGGCAAATTCTTTCACTACTAACCAATGGATCATATGTCTAATTGATATGGGACATGGATGATTTAAATAATCATCAAAGTACAAGGGGAGGGTCACATTGTGACCGAACTCGGTTTGGGGGGGGGGGTTCTTAGTTAGATTTCAACTAATAGTTGGTTTATAGCTAAGTTAAGTTGGAGGTTAACTCGGTTACTTGCGTGTTATGCGTTATAGCGGGTGTTAGGGTATTCGGGGACCCTAACTGGTTCAGAAAAAGAGAAACAATGTTGTTGGCAATATTTTTATGTTCCGGGTAAAGTCCGGTTGTTCGGTTGGATAGTGATCCGTTAAAGCGCTTAACAAAGCTTTAAAGTGTCGTTATTACTATTTTTAGTGACACAACTTTTCCCGACACTTTGGAAAGTGTCTAGTAATATTTTTCTCATGTTTTGGCACTTTATTAGTTAGCTTAATGCTGAATTTTTATTTAAAGTGCTGAGTTTTGTACTTAATGTACGTTTTAGGCACATCCGGTCACTGTAACTTATACCCAGTGACGCAGTTCTACAACCCTCGTATCCCTACACTCACTACTAGTGTAGCAAAATATCTCTGGCTGATACAGGCCTTAGAGGCAGTATCTGCCTGGTGCTAGTTATGACAGCACGTTCAATAGGTTATCCATTTATTGTGCTACTGTGCCTTTGGTGCATCAAGGTTGTCACTAAAGTTCTGTGTGTAATAATAGAGTGACAACAAATAAAGTTTGATGCAAGTATGTACATGTATCAGTATTTCAAGTAGCAGTTTATCCACAATTTCAAGCAAGCACAGTAATTAAGCAGTAATTAATTATTAATTAAGTCGTACGGATACCTGGTTTAGTGAGGGTTGTCACACAGTATGGCCTTATCAACTTCTTTTTACGTAACATGGCAAGTGATTTCAGTATATGTGAAAAAGATGTGAGGAAATGGAAATCAGACTTTCAAGAAACAAGACCTACAGAATTATTAACTTTATATCACTTTGAAACAAATTAGTTTAACAAGGTGATTGTAAGATTATTATCTAATACAAATGAATCTTGATTTCTGTGGGTGAGAAGAGCAGTGGAGTTTGGGTGTTTGTATATGAATGCTAAGCTTCAAACTCAAGTATCTTCTGCCTCTCGAGCCTTCTATTTATAGACGGCTTTGACATGAATAAACAATTGTTTATTCATGCAATAAGTCCTGCGTAAAGTAGCAATTTGACATATTCATTGAATCCATCATTCAAGTTGTATTTGTAATCATGATAACCAACAATGTCATGCTTCGATCATGGGTGGCAGGATAGAGTTGTGATTTTTAGACAAGTGGGCCTTTCATCAGAATTTCTGGTAAACCACTTCATCAGAAGTTCTGGTGAACGGATCATCAGAAAGTCTGATGATCAGAATTGTCAGAAACTGATGATATTTCATCAGAAATATCATCAGATCCATCAAAAATGACCTTCTCTAATAATCCAAATCAACTCTTGATCAACTTGTGATTCTTTGAAGTAGATACTTTGCATTTCAGTTGTCCTTTCTGATTTTCTTCTTCTTGCTGTGATCTTCAGGACTGTTATCATCTTCAGAGATCCAGTTGATTGAGATTTTCTTCAATACTTACAAATAAAGTTTCCTAACAGCTGTCACATATTTAATTCCTTCTGGTCGAAAATATGCTGGAGGCTCCTGTGATCGGTGTAGATAGTGCATTTGGTACCATACAGATTGTGCCTCCAGATTTTGAAAGCGAAGACCACGGCTCCCAATTCTAAATCATGAGTCGTATAATTCCTCTCGTGAACCTTCAACTGTCGAGAGGCATAGCCTATCACATTCTCGCGTTGCATCAACGCGCAACCGGGACCCCTAATGGAAGCATCGCAATATACCACGAAATCCTCGGTACCTTCAGGTAGAGACAAGATGGGTGCACTGTAGAGTTTCTGTTTCAAAAGTTGGAAAGCATCCTCTTGTTTCATTCCCCAAGAATACACAACGCCCTTCTGTGTTAACGAGGTGAGTGGTTGAGCAATCTTTGAGAAGTCTTTGATAAATCTGCGATAATACCTAGCGAGACCGAGAAACCGTCGCACCTCCAAAGGATTCTTCGGTGCAGCCCA